>NW_006779772.1:544349-551433 GCF_000442215.2 Lipotes vexillifer | reverse complement strand
TTGGAATTTGTGCTCCACACCCGGAGAGGCCACAACAGTGAGAGGCCCGCATTCAAAAAAAAAAAAAAAAAAAAAAGTGAATGGTTTCTATTTCAGAAAGGAACTTTGGGCACTTGGGAGGAAGAATGCCAATGATGAGAGACTGGATGCAAGGCAACTTATAACCAAATTGTTAAAATCTTCTGGGCAAAAGAAAATGAGTCAGAAATAAAGCACTTAAGGAGTAAAGGCGGGGATAGAATTGAAAGATACTTAGCAGGTAGAATAGATACTCTAAGACGATATGGGGGGGGTGAATGAGAAAAAATATTTGAGGGTGACACCCTAGTGTCTAGTTGGGACACTTGGGCAGTGAAGAAATGGTGAGTAGAAGGTGAAAAGATTCATTCAATTTGGGATAGGACATAACTGAGGGTCTATAAGACCTCGCGATAGAGCTGGTCAACTCACCCAAAAGCTGGGGACAGTAATCCACAGCTCAAGATACACACAAACATAATTTTATCTTTCTATGATGCTTCAGATGACTCTTTATTATCCAACAGTGTTTTAGGGGTCACTGTAACTAACATTAAGTGTTGCTCGACCATAAATATATAAAAATGCAGGTAATAGAGAGTTGTGTTTAATAGAAAGTGGAATGTAATTCATTGACTGTATTTATTGAGCTACTAATATGTGCTTAGTCTAGCAACAGTGCATAAGGGAAAAACAAGCAAACAAAAATTAAAAATAAGTAAATACATAAAGAAAGAAAAGAAAAAGAGAAAGACATGACCTTTGCTCAAGGACCTAACTGTCTAAAGCCTACAGAAGATGTTACAAGCGGTTGGATTTCTCTGTTGGGATCTTTGGACCTTCCACTTGCTAGATGAGCTAGGGCAAGTTATATAACTTTTTTAAAGCCTGGATGTTCTCATTTGTAAAATTTTATCTGTAGAATATTTGTATCTCCCTCATTAAGAAGTTGTGAGGATTAGCTAGGGTTAACTAAAATTTATTTACCATATTTTGAATGGATAAAATAAATTTCTTTAGGAAATAATGTATGCATTGTGATCTATTAATACATTTCACTATTTTTTATTTGATTTCCAGTTAATATCAAATAATAACCTGTGTATTTGAATTGCAAAAATCAAGCTGGTTTGAATTAAAGAAGTGTGAAAAATTCTTGGGTTGGCAAGATACATAACAGTTTCGTCAATTAAAAATAGGTAAAATGTGTTAAAAATAATGAAAAGTTCATATTTTAATTGAACTGGCCTTTTCATGAGCCTATATTTTTATGAAGCTTAATGAAACAAAAATTGAAACGGTGCCCATTATGAAATCTGTGTTAATTGTTATGATTCCCATAAAGTTCACATGATTCCAAAAAGTTTTGTAGTTATTCCAACTCAAAATGTACAGTACCTGCCTTTCATTCTCTCTGGATTTATTTTTGGTAATAAAGACCAATATTCACCTTGGCAAACAGAGCATTTGCTAAATTGAAAACTTCCTTAAAAACACTAGAAACTTTGGACATGAGATTGCCAAAACTGCAGGGTGCTTTTGTCAGTCTGACAAAACGTTTTTTGTTCTTCCTGGCTTCATCAAGAGCAAGGCTGTTTCTTCACTTTACTGTTACTCCAATACTATCATCATCTTAAATATCCTTGTGCTAGAAGGCACTGCAATATTAATTAAAAATATAGTCTAATTATTTACCCTAGTTGGTTCATACAAACCTCTACAGTATAATCAGTGCACTCCCTTATGGGGTTTCACAGCATTTTGGAGTGAAATAGGAAGGTTTGTTACTGACTTATACTTTGCTCATGAGTGTAATTAAGTATAACCTACAATTCACCTTTAGGTCACTAGATCAAACATAACTTATCTGGGCAATGTCCAAAGGTATGTGCCGTGTTGACTGGTGGGTGGCATACATAAATGAGTAGAACTTTTAATTTTACCTCCAGGCCTCTCAGAGAACATTTCAAGTGTTTCTAAAGAAGAGGGAAAGCAGAGGGTGACCAAATCAATCACTGACTTTAGACAATCCTCAACACAAAGCACCATAAACCAAGCCTGAGAACAGCTCAGCTGGCTGATGGTGTTCAGTGACCAACACTAGCCTAGAGTTGCAGACAAATATTTTCTAGCAGTTAGAGGTGTGGTGTGAAGACTCTGGGTGTGCCTGGGCCTGACTCATCAGGGGAGCTTGTCCTTTGGAAGCATAGAAGAGAAATGTTGCCAAGCCCAGCAGAGTGGTCAGATCTGTCTTTAAAATCTTATATCTTTGGGCTTATCTGGCATTATTTAATAAGGGAGAAATTTCTTCCAGAAGGAGATGCAAAGGGCTCATTGGTCTCCTCCACAAATATGTCTTAGAAAGAGTGACAGTGACAAAACTGACTTAATGGCATAAAATGTCCAAATGTTACCCCGACTCCCTTAAAATTCAAATTGGTGTCTAAGAGTCCTATTCAGTTTGAAACATCAAATTGGCTGGTCTGAGGAAGAAACAACAGCACAAGCAACCACATTAAAAAGTTTGGGCAGTGAGAAACAGTAGTAAAAATAAAATAATATTTGATTTTAGTTATTGAAACTCATTAGAACTCAGGGTGATTGAACTGTACATTCATTGAGAGACATGGTGGAAGATGAGATTCTTTTTATAAAGGTCGTTTGGGCTAGATATGGAAGACTGAGTATCTTGACATATAAAAAAAAAATGGTGTCATTTTACCTACATAAGCAATTCAATAGGAAGATCTTAGTTCACTCAGAGTCTGAAGTGGGGGCAGGAATTTACTATGACTTTCCTGATTAAATTCAACCTGACATTTTGGCTGAGGAAAGTTAAGAGTTCAGGGTAGAAATGGGCTAATTCTCTTCATCCCAACTTCCCCCCACCCCCAGCCCTGTTTCCTCAAGTCCATTCTCTACATCTGTGTCTTTATTCCTGTCCTGCCTCTAGGTTCATCAGAACCATTTTTTTTTAGATTCCATATATATGTGTTAGCATACGGTGTTTGTTTTTCTCTTTCTGACTTACTTCACTCTGTATGACAGACTCTAGGTCCACCCCCCTCACTACAAATAACTCAATTTAGTTTCTTTTTATGCTGAGTAATATTCCATTGTATATATGTGCCACATCTTCTTTATCCATTCATCTGTCAATGGACACTTAAGTTGCTTCCATGTCCTGGCTATTGTACATAATGCTGCAATGAACATTGTGGTACATGTCTCTTTTTGAATTCTGGTTTTCTTAGGGTATATGCCCAGTAGTGGAAACAGCTGTATAACATAGGGAGATCAGCCCGGTGCTTTGTGACCACCTAGCAGGGTGGGATAGGGAGGATGGGAGGGAGGCACAAGAGGGAGGGGATATGGGGACATATGTATACATATATACTTTGTTGTACAGCAGAAAGTAACACAACATTGTAAAGCAATTATACTCCAATAAAAATGTAAAAAGAAAAAAGAAAAAAGAAAGAAAGAAATGGGCTAATTTTGTTTTACAATTCAACCAGCATTAGCATTCAGGAAGGTAAATCAAGACTCCAAAGGCGTCCATGAGGAAGGTAGTACATGATGCCTCTCCTGGCATGCTCTGTGAATAGGAAAAAGGACAGAGCAACCAGGGATGGTGGTATTTGCATTCTGCCTGCAAAGAAGTGACTGCCAGCTGAAGGCTCTGACTCACAGAAACATAAGAGGTCACATGAGATATAAAGTCAAACAGAAAGAAATATATCAATATATGCACCCAAAAGATTTTATTTTATGAGTTGATTTTGGGGAGTTGGTCTGGAAGTTGGTTGAATCCACTGGAAAGCATTCCAATACCCACCACTTCTGTTCCAGTAGATATGCTGTCCACCCTTCCATTCACTCAACAGTATTTATGCAGCACTTACTACCAGTTGGTCACTGGGATATGCAAAAACAGCAGCCCCTGACCTCACAGAACTTAAACTCAAATGAAGTGTCTGAGGAGAGAAGGCTCATGCTGTCCACTGGGAATGTGGGGAAAGGGGATGACCATTTGAGGTGTGAAAGGGAGGTTGACAGGGCCCCATCATACAGGCCCTTGTAGGCAATATTGTGTTTTTAATATTAAGAGAAATAAGGAGCTATTGAAGGTTTTTAAGTAGGGAAATAAAATGATCAGATTAGCTTCTGTGTCCTCTTTCAGCGTCCTCAAAGTGTTCTGTAGATGTTCCATTTCTCCCTGCTGCCCATGTATATGGAGTTTTCTAACAACCTAAGAAGACAAGAAGAGCACAAGAGCTTTTGTGATGAGAAACTGGAGAAATGGAAATGGATGAAGAGATTATATTTTTCAGTTGAGTTTGGACACTCAAGATCTTACAACTGGACCATGCAGTAGTTCTCCATGGTTGTCCTGGGTCTGATGCTCTCTTCTGCTGCCTGACCAGTCTTCTCAAACAATTGATCACATCATGTCCCTACGTGGAAGCCTCTACCAGCTGCCTAGGACTACAACCGCAGATCCCAGTCTCTGCGGAATGGTCCCGTCAGTCTGCCCTGTGCTATTATCCATGATATTTAATTCACAGTAGCACTTCCCAAACTGGTTCCACAGAATGCAAGTTTAGTGAGATGTTAAAAGGTGCTCTGTAAAAAAATGGGAAGGGGGTCATCTACGAGTCAAGTAAATTGATAAAACAAACCCAGGGTATGATAACATTCTCTCTTTGAGATTCATAAGGCAGTTAACCTTGCTAAAGTCTCTGAGAAGTCCTGCAAAATGTTGTTTAACCTACGACTTCTCAAGCACAATTAACATCAGATTCTTTCCTCTAAGGGGTGCCTTCAAGATGACAGAGGACTAAGATGTAGAGATCACCTTCCTCTCCACAAATGCATCAAAACTACATCTACATGTGGAACATCTCCTACAGAACACCTATTGAATGCTGGCAGAAAATGTCAGACTTCCTAAAAGATGTCCTCAGGCGACCTACACACAGAGGTGGGGCCAAATCCAAAGCTGAACACCAGGAGCTGTGTGAACAAAGAAAAGAAGGGAAAATTTCCCCCAGCAGCCTCAGAAGCAGTGGATAAAATCTCCACAATCAACTTGATGTACCCTGCATCTGTAGAATACCTGAATAGACAACGAGTTATACCAAAATTGAGATGGTGGACTTTGGGAGCAACTGTAGACTTGGGGTTTGCTTCTGCATCTAATTTGTTTCTGGTTTTATGTTTATCTTAGTTAAGTATTTAGAGCTTATTATCATTGGTAGATTTGTTTATTGATTTGGTTGCTCTCTTCCTTTTTTTATTTATATATATATATATATATATGATACATTTTTCCTTTTTCTCTTTTTGTGAGTGTGTATATGTATGTTTCTTTGAGTTATTTTGTCTGTATAGCTTTGCTTTTGCCATTTGTCCTAGGGTTCTGTCTTTTTTTTTTTTTTTAGTATAGTTTTTAACTCTTGTTATTATTGGTGGATTTGTTTTTTGGTTTGGTTGCTTTCTTCTTTCTTTCTCTATTTATTTTTTATTAATTTTTTTATTTTTAATATTTTCCTATTTTAATAACTTTATTTTATTTTACTTATTTTTTCTTTATTTCCTTCTTTCTTTTTTTTCTCCCTTTTCTTCTGAGCTGCGTGGCAGACAGGGTCTTGGTGCTCTGGCTGGGTGTCAGGCCTGAGCCTCTGATGTGGGAGAGCCGAGTTTAGGACATTAGCCCACCAGAGACCTCCCAGCCCCATGTAATATGAACCAGCAAAAGCTCTCCCAGAGATTTCCATTTCAATGCTAAGACCCAGCTCCACTAAACGACCAGCAAGCTACAGTGGTGGACACCCTATCCCAAACAACTAGCAAGACAGGAAAACAAACCCACCCATTAGTAGAGAGGCTGCCTAAAATCATAATAAGTTCACAGGCACCCCCAAACACACCACCAAACGTGGTCCTGCCTACCAGAAAGACAAGATGCAGCCTCATCCACTAGAACACAGGCACCAGTCCCCTCCACCAGGAAACCTACACAACCCACTGAACCAACATTACCCACTGGGACCAGACACCAAAAGAAATGGGAACTACAAACCTGCAGGCTGTGAAATGGAGACCCCAAACACAGAAAGTTAAGTAAAATGAGAAGACAGAGAAATACACAGCAGATGAAGGAGCAAGGTAAAAACCCACCAGACCAACCAAATGAAGAGGAAATTTGCAGTCTACCTGAAAAAGAATTCAGAGTAATGATAGTAGAGATGATCCAAAATCTTGGAAATAGAATGGAGAAAATACAATAAATGTTTAACAAGGACTTAGAGGAACTAAAGAGCAAATAAACAATGATGAAAAACACAATAAATGAAATTAAAAATTCTCTAGAAAGAATCAATAGCAGAATAACTGAGGCAGAAGAACAGATCAGTTACATGGAATATAAAATAGTGGAAATAAATACTGCAGAGCAGAATAAAGAAAAAAGAATGAAAAGAATTGAGGAGAATCTCAGAGACATCTGGGGCAACAGTAAACACACCAACATTCGAATTACAGGGGTCCCAAAGAAGAATAGAAAAAAAAAAGGGACTGAGAAAATATTTCAAAAGATTATAGTTGAAAACTTCCCTAATATGGGTAAGGAAATATTCAATCAAGATCAAGAAGTTCAGAGAGTCCCATAAAGGATAAATCCAAGGAGAAACACGCCAAGACACATATTAATCAAACTATAAAAAATTAAATACAAAGAAAAAATATTAAAAGCAGCAAGGGGGGCTTCCCTGGTGGCACAGTGGTTGAGAATCTGCCTGCTAATGCAGAGGACACGGGTTCAAGCCCTGGTCTGGGAGGATCCCACATGCCGCGGAGCAACTGGGCCCATGAGCCACAATTACTGAGCCTGCGCGTCTGGAGCCTGTGCTCCGCAACAAGAGAGGCCATGATAGTGAGAGGCCCGCGCACTGCGATGAAGAGTGGACCCTGCTTGCCACAACTAGAGAAAGCCCTCGCACAGAAACGAAGACCCAACACAGCCATAAGTAAATAAATAAATAAATAAATAAATAAATAAATA
>NW_006779772.1:520877-544330 GCF_000442215.2 Lipotes vexillifer | reverse complement strand
AAAAAAAAGCAGCAAGGGAAAAGCAACAATTAACATACAAGGGAATCCCCTTAAGGTTAACAGCTGATCTGTCAGCAGAAACTCTGCAAGCCAGAAGGGAGTGGGAGGACATATTTAAAGTGATGAAAGGGAAAAACCTACAACAAAGATTACTCCCCAGCAAGCATATCATTCAGATTTGATGGAGAAGTTAAAAGCTTTATAGATAAGCAAAAGCTAAGAGAATTCAGCACCACCAAACCAGCTTTACAACAAATGCTAAAGGAACTTCTCTAGGCAGGAAACACAAGAGAAGGAAAAGACTTACAATAACAAACCCCAAACAATTAAGAAAATGGTAATAGGAACATACATATCGATAACTACCTTAAATGTAAACGGATTAATTCCTCCAACCAAAAGACATAGACAGGCTGAATGGATACAAAAACAAGACTCACACACATACTGTCTACAAGAGACCCACTTCAGACCTAGAGACACATACAGACTGAAAGTAAGGGGATGGAAAAAGATATTCCATGCAAATGAAAATCAAAAGAGCACTGGAGTAACAATTCTCATATCAGACAAAATAGTCTTTAAAATAAAGACAATTACAAGAGACAAAGAAGGACACTACATAACGATCAAGGGACCAATCCAAAAAGAAGATATAACAATTGTAATATTTATGCACCCAACATAGGAGCACCTCAATTCATAAGGCAAATGCTAACAGCCATAAAAAGGGAAAATGACAGTAACACAGTCATAGTAGGGGACTTTAACACACCACTTTCACCAATGGACAGATCATCCAAAATGAAAATAAATAAGTAAACACAAACTTTAAATGATAAATTAAATAAGATGGACTTAATTGATATTTATAGGACATTCCATCCAAAAACAACAGAATGCACTTTCTTCTCAAGTGCTCATGGAACATTCTCCAGGATAGATCATATCTTGGGTCACAAATCAAGCCTTGGTAAATTTAATAAAATTTAAATCATATCAAGTATCTTTTCCGACCCTAACATTATGAAACTAGAGAGCAATTACAGAAAAAAAACTGTAAAAAATACAAACACATGGAGGCTAAACAATACACTACCAAATAACTAAGAGATCACTGAACAAATGAAAGAGGAAATCAAAAGCTACCTAGAAATAAATGACAATGAAAACACGATGACCCAAAACCTCTGGTATGCAGCAAAGGCAGTTATAAGCGGGAAGTTTATAGCAATACAACCTACCTCAAGAAACAAGAAACATCACAAATAAACAACCTAATCTTACAGCTAAAACAATTAGAGAAAGAAGAACAAAAAACCCCTGAAGTTAGCAGAAGGAAAGAAATCATAAAGATCAGATCAGAAAAAAATGAAAAAGCAATGAAGGAAACGATAGCAAAGATCAATAAAACTAAAAGCTGGTTCTTTGAGAAGATAAACAAAATTGATAAACCATTAGGCCGGCTCATCAAGAAAAAAAGGGAGAAGACTCAAATCAATAGAATTAGAAATGAAAAAGGAGAAGTAACAACTGACACTGCAGAAATACAAAGAATCATGAGAGATTACTACAAGCAACAATATGCCAATAAAATGGACAACTTGGAAGAAATGGACAAATTCTTAGAAATGCACAACGCTCCTAGACTGAACCAGGAAGAAATAGAAAATATTAACAGACCATTCGCAAGCACTGAAATTTGAAACTGTGATTAAAAATCTCCCAACAAACAAAAGCCCAGGACCAGATGGTTTCACAGGGGAATTCTATCAAACATTTAGAGAGGAGCTAACACCTATCCTTCTCAAACTCTTCCAAAATATAGCAGAGGGAGGAACACCCCCAAGCTCATTCTATGAGGCCACCATTACCCTGATACCAAAACCAGACAAAGATGTCACAAAGAAAGAAAACTATAGGCCAATATCACTGATGAACATAGATGCAAAAATCCTCAACAAAACACTAGCAAACAGAATCCAACAGCACATTAAAAGGATCATACACCATGATCAAGTGGGGTTTATCCCAGGAATGAATTCTTCAGTATACACAAATCAATCAATGTGATACACCACATTAACAAATTGAAGGACAAAAAACATATGATCATCTCAATAGATGCAGAAAATGTTTTGACAAAATTCAACACCCATTTATGATAAAAATACTCCAGAATGTAGGCGTAGAGGGAACCTACCTCAACATAATAAAGGCCATATGTGACAAACCCACAGACAGCATTGTTCTCAATGGTGAAAAACTGAAACCATTTCCACTAAGATCAGGAACAAGACAAGGTTGTCCACTCTCACCACTCTTATTCTACATAGTTTTGTAAGTTTTAGCCACAGCAATCAGAGAAGAAAAGGAAATAAAAGGAATCCACATCAGAAAAGAAGAAGTGAAACTGTCACTGTTTGCAGATGACATGATATTATACATAGAGAATCCTAAACATGCTATCAGAAAACTATTACAGCTGACCAATGAATTTGGTTAAGTAGCAGGATACAAAATTGATGCACAGAAATCCCTTGCATTCCTATACACTAATGATGAAAAATCTGAAAGAGAAATTAAGGAAACACTCCCATTTATCATTGCAACAAAAAGAATAATATACCTAGGAATAAATCTACCTAAGCAGACAGAAGACCTGTATGCAGAAAACTATGAGACACTGATGAAAGAAATTAAAGATGTTACTAACAGATGGAGAGATATACCATGTTCTTTGATTGGAAGAATCAACATTGTGAAAATGACTATACAAGCCAAAGAAATCTACAGATTCAGGGTAATCCTTATCAAACTACCAATGGCATTTTTCACACAACTAGAACAAAAAATATCACAATTTCTAGAAACACAAAATACCCTGCATAGTGAAAGTAATCTTGAGAAAGAAAAACAAAGCCGGAGGAATCAGGCTCCTGGACTTCAGACTATACTACAAAGCTACAGTAATCAAGACAGTATAGTACTGGCACAAAAACAGAAATATAGATCAGTGGAACAGGATAGATATCCCAGAGATAAACCACACACATATGATCACCTTATCTTTGTTAAAAGAGGCAAGAATATACAATGGAGAAAGGACAGCCTCTTCAATAAGTGGTGCTGGGAAAACTGGACAACTACATGTAAAAGAATGGAATTAGAACACTCCCTAACACCATACACAAAAATAAACTCAAAATAGATTAAAGATATAGATGTAAGTCCAGACACTATCAAACTCTTAGAGGAAAACATAGGCATAAGAGTCTATGATATAAATCACAGCAAGATCCTCTTTGACCCACCTCCTAGAGAAATGGAAGTAAAAACAAAAATAAACAAATGGAACCTAATGAAACATAAAAGTTTTTGCACAACAAAAGAAGCCATAAAGAAGATGAAAAGACATCCCTCAGAATGGGAGAAAATATTTTCAAATGAAGCAACTGACAAAGGATTAATCTCCAAAATATACAAGCAGCTCATGCAGCTCCATATCAAAAAAACAAAGAACTCAATCCAAAAATGGGTAGAAGACCTAAATAGACATTTCTCCCAAGAAGATATACAGATTGCCAACAAATACATGAAAAGATGCTCAACATCACTAATCATTAGAGAAATGTAAATCAAAACCACAATAAGATATCACCTCACACCTGTCAGAATGGCCATAATCAAAAAATCTACAAACAATAAATGCTGGAAAGGGTGTGGAGAAAAGGGAACCTTTTTGCATTGTTGGTGGGAATGTAAATTGATACAGCCACTATGGAGAACAGTATGGAGGCTCCTTTAAAAACTAAATATAGAACTACCATATGACCCAGCAATCCCACTACTGGGCCTATATCCTGAGAGAACCATAATTCAAAAAGAGACATATACCACAATGTTCATTTCAGCTCTATTTACAATAGCTAGGACATGGAAGAAACCTAAGTGTCCATCGACGGATGGATAAAGAAGATGTGGCACATACATACATATAATGGAATATTACTCAGTCATAAAAATAAATGAAATTGAGTTATCTGTACCGAGGTGGATCGACCTAGAAACTGTCATACAAAGTGAAGTAAGTCAGAAAGAGAAAACCAAATACCATATGTTAACACATATATATATAGAATCTAAAAATCACACACAAAAAATGGTCCAAAGAACCTAGGGGCAGGACAAGAATAAAGACGCAGACATAGAGAATGGGCTTGAGGACATGGGGTGGGGGAAGGGTAAGCTGGGACGAAGTGAGAGAGAGGCATGGACATATATACACTACCAAATGTGAAATAGATATCTAGTGGTAAGCAGCCGCATAGCACAGGGAAATCAGCTTGGTGCTTTGTGTCCACCTAGAGGGGTGGGATAGGGAGGGTGGGAGGCAGACACAAGAGGAAGGAGACATGGGGAAGTATGTATGTATAGCTGATTCACTTTCTTATACAGCAGAAACTAACACACCAGTGTTAAGCAATTATACTCCAAAAAAGATGTTTATATATATATATACTAGTACAAACAATTAGAAAATTCAGGAGAACTTTTAAGTAATAAAATATGAAATTAATAAATAATGACAAGTTTTCTTAAAAAAAAAAAAATCTTTCCTCTACATAACAGCTATGGTCACCCGGTTGAACAGTTTGGGAAACACTGCTCAAGCTAACCCTCCACTTTTGCCACATTGGTCTATTTAACCCCAAATGAGCCTTTGAACTTCACCTGCCATGGCTTTCCTTATCTGTTCCCCTATTTTGGAAAATTCTTCATTATTCACTCTAACCTTCTAAGCTCATCCAAATCAAATGCCACCTCCTTCATGAAGCTCACCTTGATTATCCCACCTCGGAATGATGTTGCTTTTCTCCTGCCTTTTTTTTTTTTTTTTTTTTTTTTGGCAGTACACGGGCCTCTCACTGTTGTGGCCTCTCCCTTTGCAGAGCACAGGCTCCAGATGCACAGGCTCAGCGGCCATGGCTCACGGGCCCAGCCACTCCACGGCATGTGGGATCCTCCCACACCGGGGCACGAACCCGTGTCCCCTGCATCAGCAGGCGCACCCTCAACCACTGCGTCACCAGGGAAGCCCTCTCCTGACTTTTAAAGCATTTTATTTACTGCCTCATATTGTTCCTTTTACCATTTATGTTTACAATATTACTCTTTCTATCTTTAGACTTATGAAATGAGCTGATAAGTCTCTTGAAGGCATTTATCGTTTTACTTTTTACATTGAAAGGCAGAATTATGAAAGAACACGAGCTTTGTAATAAGACTAGTAGTTATTCCAGTCACATTTCAGCTAACCTGCTACATGGCTTTGGGTGAGTTACCCAGCCTCAGTAAGCCTGTTTTCTCATCTGTAAAATAGGGATAATAAAGTACCTCTTTGTTAGAAGTGTCATGAAGATCAAATGAGACCATGGTCAGTGTCTAACATGTTGTAAGCAATTAATACATGTCAGCTGCTATTATTATTATAATTTCTGTTACTACTACTACTACAAGAAAAAAATCGCCTTTTTCTGTTATAGTGACTGTGCATGTCCAATACTCCAGGACATCAAAATTTCTGAATAGTTTGATATTTTGGCATCCAAAGAGACTGCTCCTATCTTTGCAGAGAGAGGTATATTGGATAAACCCATCACCTAGCAAGAAATGTTTTCCTTTCCAGAGAGGGAAGGCCTGTGGCTGTAATAGCCATGCTTCCTGGATTTTCTGGTCTACACAGATTTTAAGAGTAAATCTTGTCAGCAAACAAGGAATGAGTCCAACGCATCTGATTTCTGGTTCACTGTGAATTCTGTGTGTTGTGTGAAGAGGTGCTTGGTCTCTGCTAGTGATTGACTTGCTTGGTCTACGTGGCCTGGACGTCAGAGGCCACGCAGCTAGAGTTAGTGTCTGGGCAGAATCAGCATTTGATTGCTTTAGTCTAGGTTTCCCTCGAATCTTGACATATTGTCTGATATTAAAGTTCAGCAAAAGAAAATGCCAAGTGTTTTTTTATCTCATACATAATAGTTATATGTGAATTAAGATAAAAGAGCAACATATATGGATATATATTTTTCATGTTTCTATTCATTCAGTACTATAAATGTTTATTGAGTATGCACTATGTGCTAGGCATGGTTACAGGAATTTGTGATATGATAGTAAGCAAAAGACAGACATCCCTATTATAATGGAGCTTAATTCTGGCTGCAGAAGACAGAAAACAAACAAGTAAACAAATGAAGATATAACATACAAAGTGGTGGGAAGTGCTATGAGAAAAATCAAAGCAAGGGTATGAGGGATGCGGAGTTGGGGAGGTCAGGGAAGGTCTCTGGGTTAAGATGACATTTGAGTAAAGGTGTGAAGGAAATGTGAGAAGCACGTAGGTTAAGGAACTCTGGAAAGGAAAAGGACCCTGTCACCTAATAGGTGAGAGAAGAAAGTCGAGATAAAGGGAAAGAATGGCTTGAAGCTGGTGGCGCAGTGGTTGAGAGTCCGCCTGCCGATGCAGGGGACGCGGGTTCGTGACCTGGTCTGGGAGGATCTCACATGCCGCAGAGCGGCTAAGCCCGTGAGCTATGGCCGCTGAGCCTGCGCGTCCGGAGCCTGTTGCTCTGCAACGGGAGAGGCCACAACAGTGAGAGGCCCACGTACTGCAAAAAAAAAAAAAAGAAACACACCCGATTTTCTGGCCAACTTTGTATTTTATGTGATATAAAGGAATTGGGAAGCCGTTGGTGGGTGTTTTAAGCAGCAGCACTACATTTGCCTTCTGAAAAGATCCTTCTGGCAGCGTGGAGTGGAGAGTGGGCTGGAGAGAGTCAGGTGGGAATGGAGAGAGGGCTGGGGGGGATATGACAATAGCTCAGGTGGGAGATGATGCTGGCTTGGACTGGACGGGGGTTTGTTAACCTCAGCACTAGTGGTATTTTGAGCTGTATAATCTTTGCTGTTGGGGGCTGTCCTGGGCAGTGCAGGATGTTTAGAAGTTGCTCTAGTCTCTGCCAACTGTATGTCAGTAGCATCCTCTCACCCCGGTTGTGACAACTCCAGATAAATATTCCCTGAGAGGTAAAGTTGTCCCCGATTGAGAATCACTGGATTGTGCAGCTTGTAGAGACAGATGGAAGAGGATGGATGTGAGAGGTCGGAGGAGGTAGAGTCAGTGAGACGTGGTGTACATGGGTTGGTGATGAAGAAAAAGAAGAAGGAGACAGAGGAGACAGGAGACTGGCCTGGATGGATGTGCTGTTACTGCCATATTGGAGGAGGGGCAGGCTTGCTGCCAAAGATACTCAGGTCAGTTCTGGAAGGGCAGCACTGGGGCGGCCCACGAGACTCCTACCCCCTTCCCTGCCAGGTGGAGATGCGAGCAGCAAGGCCTGGAGTACAGCAGAGGGACCTGCGTGGAGAGGCAGGTTTTTTTTCTTTTTTTTTGTTTTTATTTTATTATTTTTTTGCGGTACGCGGGCCTCTCACTGTTGTGGCCTCTCCCGTTGCGGAGCACAGACTCCGGACGCGCAGGCTCAGCGGCCATGGCTCACCGGCCCAGCCGCTCCGCGGCATGTGGGATCTTCCCGGACCGGGGCACGAACCCATGTCCCCTGCACTGGCAGACGGACTCTCAACCACGGCGCCACCAGGGCAGCCCCGAGAGGCAGGTTTTTACATTGGTGTCTGGTGGCTGGTGATGGGAGTAGATGGGAACGAATTAAGGAGCTATTTAGAGGGAGAAAGGAAAGATGAGGGCTGAGGGTAGAGCCACAGAAAGCCAAAGGGCTAAGGCCTTCATGAGCAGCCAGCAAGAAGGCCAGAAAGCTCCCTGGAGCTTGTGATTAAACTGGACACTCTCTAAGAAATAGCGTGGTGATCAAGATAGGGAGCTCTGGAGTCCAACCACCTGGCTTTGCATCCTGATTCCACCACTTAAATTTACATGCTCGTGGACACATTACTTAGCCTTTCTAAACTTTGCAGTGATGCTGGAAGGGATTAGATGTAATGCTGTATTTTAGATCTTTAACTCAGTGCCTGGCTTGTAGGAGGTGCTCAGTTAATATTAAATGTAGAAAGAGATGTGGAGAGGAACAAAGCAGTGGATGCTGCATATACATAGAGATGGAGATGGAGATATTCTCTGCAGATGTTCAATTTGAGGCCCTTGGCAGCGTGCACAGAAGCAGCAGCAGCATCTCAGCTAGCGTGTCTGAATAGGATCTGCTGAAACCCTACACAGCCTGAAGCCCACGTGCTGGTGTAATGTAATGAAAGGTGTTTCCCTCCCTACAGGGCTCAATTGATACAATTTAGAGTCTCACATTCCAGAGCTTAATTGTTTGTTCTACATGCAAGGTAGCCCAGCTCAGCACACCTGTGGACTAAGATCTTTTGATGCACCAAAGCCTGTCTTTTATTAAGCTCTTTGCAAGCAGTGAAAATAACACCAAACGTCCATGTGTCACCAACTATGCACGAGGACGTAAAAAAAGCCAGCGCAGTGAGGACTGTACAGAAAATGTGCAAAATAGCAAGTGAATCCCAGGGCTCTGGAAAATAGTTACATGATTAATGTAACCAGAGTTAGATATAAAATAAAATATTTTATATGTAGAGAAGCACCTACACAGACATAAAATTCCCTATTACTTGTATTTGAGGTTTAGCCATGTTGAATCGATAAAAAAAAGATTTAGAACGGATGGTTTTCAGCAGCTGGTTGCACTTTCAGTCTTCCATAAAGAAGTTAAAATTAATTTTAATATGTTGATGGTGCTTATTGATGATAATATTCATAATAAATATCCATTGGAAAAATTCTCTGGCACATCTATGTGACTGGGAGGTCAAAAATGTTAATGACAATCACAACTACAAAATGCAATTCAGTCAATTACTTTAATTAAATCTAAAAGTACTTTATGTCTTCTCATTTATATAGTAAACTAATAGTGGGGAAAGGGCATCATCTTTATCTGGCTCATTTTAGAGTCCAAAGATGTGGTCTCAGATTGTGTTTTCACATTGGTAGCTCTGACAAGTTTGTGGAATAAGGTAATTATGGTCTTACAAGTAATGCTGCTGCTTCTATAAGGGGGAAAAAGGTGGAGATTTCCTTTTGAATGCAGTTTTGTAGAAGGAGAATTTTCCCTTCACAGATGCTAATCTTGTATTTACAGACTGGGTTATGTTGGATGGAGCCAACATTCCAGGGTAAACGGTAGAAACATCTACATTTCAGTGAATCCTTTTTAATTATATTGTTCGGTATCGGAAGAAAAGGAACACAGCTGTCTGAAGTTCTCACTGCCACACAGGTTCAAGTGCTTACAACTCACTCAGTCCTTATAACCCTAAGAAATATTTTCTTTTTTTTTTTTAATTGTGGTGTCATATAAAACTTTATATTCCTTATGCCTTAATGTTGTTGAACTTGGAAAGCAGAAAGGTGAGCATTTTAAAGAATGAGTCAATTAATCAACAGTTTATTCAGTCCTTCTACAGATAGTTATTTAATGCCTATTATAGGCCAAGTAGTGTTGTGGGCATCTAAATAGAGCTGTGAACCACACAGATGAAATCCTGACCCTCCCCTCAGGGGCTTACCTTTAGTTTGAGTGAAATAAGGAAACAAACAAGTGAATTGAATAATATTAGAGAGTGGCAAAGATCATGGGAAAAAATGCAGGATGATGGTAGGGTGACTGACTTTTCAAGTATGCCCAGCACTGTTCTGCTTTTAGCACAGAAAGTCCTACATCCCAGGAAAACCCTCTGGTCCAGGCAAACTGGGATGATTGGCCACCCTTATAATGGGAAAGAGAGTGACTAAGAGAAAGCCATCTTTTGGATGAGGGAAGGCCTCCCTGGGGAAGTGACCTTTGAGTTGAGACAAGAATGATACAAAAGGGCTGTCTTCACATATCTGTCCAAGCATCAGGATTAGGCTCATCCCCTCCTGGAGGTGTTCCAAAAAGGAATTTGTGCTTTGAAAATATGAATAACCATTAATGGAGTATTTTCCATGGGTCAGACAATGTAAATATTTTATATTATTCAATTCTTCAACCCAAGTGACAGGCATTATTATTCCCATTTTACAAGTCAGACATAAAGTGACAAATATTATCTGAAGTCTTGAGGCTAATAAGTAGAGAGCTGGGATAAAATTTTGCTCTGCCTGTGTTCAAAGCTCACCCTAAGGAGAGTGAGTAAGTTTGACCTACTTTTAGGAGAAAGAATCACTTCCTGCTTGGAGAGGAGATATAAACAGAGCTTTTATTTCATGGAGCCCAGACTATTGCTATATAGCCCATTAAAACTCCACTAAACTGGATTAGCTTGGACATTATTCTTTATTTAACCTAGACCTGACAACATCTGCGTTAAGCAGCCTCTAAAGAGTAAGCTATCTCCTAAAGAGCTCACGGTTCCTTGGGGAAATATGTTGGGATACAAAGGTAAGACTTAAGAGTTTCTGCAAATCACAGATGAGGTAAAAAGCAGAAAATATACCTTTTTTTTTTTTTTTAAGCATAACTGTGATCCTATTTATCTCTGGGCTAGTGTTACCTGTGGACAAATTAGGAGGCATAAATTTTTGTCTTATTATTTAGCTTCTGGCATGTGTGCATTCCTGAAGTCTTTTCAGAGCGGACCTTGTGTATTATATCTTTGGATTTTCCACTGCAACTAACATAGGTCCTTGCATGTAGTATGAAATCCATAAATATGTGCTGAAATTCAAATATTTGTAGGATCAGCATTGGTATCCTAATAGAGTTAAGATTATAATTTTAAGGAATTTTCTACAAGATAACTTCTGAAGTGACTCACTTCTGGGTTTGGCTAACAACCATTTAGACCCCAAAAGGAACACTATCCCTTGCCATAGTTATATTTTAACCCAACTCATGCCATGATGACAAACTTTGAATATATAAATTTATTTACATTAAAATGCAAATAAAGAAAGCAATTCTAGAATTGCTGGGTAGAATTGGTAGTGTGCGGGCATTAAAAAAAAAACAAAAAAAAAAACTCCACCATAAAAGCAATGAGAACACTGGCAAAAATCATCAAAAACAACTTTATCAGAACTCTGGAAATTAACCAAAGATTTACAGTAACCCAAAAAGTGTTTATTCAAGGAAGATGACTAAATGATGGTAAGAAGAGTGAGTGCTGTGACATTTTTAACTTGCCCATGTCCCATCCCACTCTCCCCAGTTCTGTAGTAGCCTTGAACACCAACAGCCTCATAAGTATGGTAGGTATGAAAATGAGTAGCCTAGAAGCCATTGAAGGGGTAGAATGGTATTAAAGCTCCCCACAGGCCCCATCCCCAGAAAGCTGTCACTATTTGACCTGTCTCACAACTTGTCTTTATATGATCTGACTCAGAGCTCACTCTGTACAAAATGCCTTTTCTCTAGAGTATTGGTTAAAAACAATCAGTGGCACTGTTTAACTTAGCAGCTGTCTCAGTTGCTGACAACATTTGGAGCTACCACGAGATTAAGCAAGACATTAAAAAGGAAAAACTGGGGAGTAAGATGTCTACAGAGGGCTTTGAAAAGTTCCAACATATTCCAGGGAACCTAGAAGCCCACATGTGACTACAGGGCTATGCACATGCCCAGGAAAGACCTGAGAAGGTTCTAATCTCTCACCTGTGGCTGATCTTGTATAAGCCGGAAGTAAAGCTAAAGTGGAGTTCTCAACTGCCTGGCTGAGCATTGAAAGTACCTCTTCCCCCTTTCAGAGCTTCTTGGCAAATGCTGTGAGATTTACTGATTCAAATTATTTAATGAAATCTTTGACTAATCATGAGCTGACAATACCTATATCAAGATTTTAGTGGCTGCACATGACAAAGATAATAGACTTTACTGAATTAGTTCAAGCCAGTAACCCAAAAAGCAGCAACAAAAATAAAAACTTCTACAGCAATGAATCCTGGGCTGGGGGGATCTTATTTACCGAGCAACCACATCATATTTTTTAAAGAGTTTAGTTTTCAAAGAAATGGGGAAGTATGGCTCACACCCAGGGAAAAAGCAGTGAAAAGAAACTGTTCCTGAAGAAGCTCAGGTGTTGGTCTTATAAGACAAATACTTTAAAAGAACCAAGGGAAAATATATCTAAATAATTAAAGGAAAATATGAGAATAATATTTCACCAAGTAGATGATATCAATAAAAATATAGAAATTTAAAGAAAATGAACCAAATAGAATCTTTGGAGTTGAAAAGTACAAAAATTGAAATGAAGAATTTGCTAGAGGGGCTCAAAAGCAGATTTGAACTGACAGAGGAAAGAATCAGTGAGCTTGAAGATAGTTTATTGAGATTATCCAAGGCTGAGAAACAGAAAGAAGAAAAAAAATGAGTAAAAATAAATGGCACCTCAGATACCTATCGAGCACTACACATAATGGGACTCACAGAAGAAAAGGAGAGAGAAAAGAGTTGGAAAAGCGTTTGAGGGAATAATAGCTGATATCTTCCTAAATTTGATGAAAAACATTAATCTGAACATTCAAGAATCTCAAAAAACTCCAAGTAGGATAAACTTAGAGAGATCCACACCTAGCTACATCATGAAATTATTCCCAGATAAACAAAACTGAGAGATTGTGGCTAACACACCTGCCCTACAAGAAATACTAAAGGGAGTTCTTCAGGCTGAAATAAAATGGTGCTAGACAGTAGCTCATAAATGTATGAGTACCTACATAGGTCCTACATAGGCACCTACATAGGTAAGTATAGAAGAGGGTATAAATGTGTTTTTTGCTTTAAAAACTTTTCTTGTCTTATTTTATTTAAAAGTCAACTGCATGAAGCAAGAATTATAAAACTGTGTTGATGTGCTTACAATGTTTAAAGCTAATAACAATAATAATTGCACACAGGGAGATCAGCTTGGTGCTTTGTAACCACCTGGAGGGGTGGGATGGGGGGGTGGGAGGGAGGGAGATGCAGAGGGAAGAGATATGGGAACATATGTATGTGTATAACTGATTCAATTTGTTATAAAGCAGAAACTAACACACCATTGTAAAGCAATTATACCCCAATAAAGATGTTAAAAAAATAATAATATCTAATTAGTGTGATATCACAAATCTTAAAAAAATAAAAAATAAAAAATAATTGCACAAAAGTGGGGGAGAAAATGGAGGTATATTGGTACCTCCAATACTATACAAAGTTTTGGCATGGTATTGAAATTAAGTTGGTATTAATCCAAACTAGATTATTGTAAATTAAGATGTTGATTATAATACCCTGGGCAACTACTAAGAAAATAACAAAAAAATAGTAAAACAAATAGCAAGGACATTAAAATAGTATACTATAAAATATCTAGCTAACACAAAAGAAAGCAGTTATGGATGAATAGTGAAACAAAAAAAACCAAGCTATATAGAGGCAAAATGGCAGATATATACCCTATCTTATCAGTAATTACCTAAAGTAGATGGACTAACCACTTCAATCAAAGGCAGGGATTGGCAAAATGGATATAAAACATGATCTAACTATATGCTGTCTGTAAGAGACACACAAAGACACAAGTAGGACAAAAGTAAAAGAATAGGAAAACCTATACCAGTTAAACAGTAACCAAAAGAGAGCTGGAGTGGCTATACTAAGTCATATTAAATAGGCTTTAAGACAAGTTGTTAATAGATATAAGGAATGGCATTTTATAATAGTAAATCAGTGCATCAGGAAGACTTAACAATGATATACATATATGTACCCCCAAACAGAGTACCAAAATATATTAAACAAAAACTGACATAACTGAAGTGAGAAATAGAGAATCCCACAGTAATTGTTGGAGACTTCAGCACTCCACTTTCAAAAATGGATAGACCAACTAAACAGAAAATCAAAAAGAAAACAGAAAACTCAAACAACAGTGTAAACCCACAGACCTGACAGACATCCAGAGAACTCTCCACCCAACAACTACAGAATACAAATTCTTCTCAAGTACATGTGGAACATTCTCCAGGAAAGACCATAATAAGTTTAAAAGGATTGAAATCACACAAAGTATATAAGTATGTTCTTTGACTACCATGGAATGAAATTAGAGATCAATAACAAGAATTTTTGGAAGATTTACCAATATATGGAAATTAAACTATGTACTTCTAATTAATCAATGAGCCAAAGAGTAAATCACAAAGACAAATTATTAAATACTTTGAGATGAATGAAAAGGAAAACAAAACCTGCAAAACTTATGGGATGCGGCTAAAGCAGTGCTTATAGGAAAATTTTATGATGGTAAGCACCTATGTTAAAAGGAAGAAAGATCTCAAATCAATAGCCAAAACTTCTACCTTAAGAAACTAGAGAAAGAAGAGCCTATTAAAGCCAAAGCACACAGGGAATAATAAAGAATAGAGCAGCAATAAATGAGATAGAGGCTAGAAAACAATAGAGAAAATTAACCCCCACAGTTGGTTATTTGAAAAGATCAACAAAATTGACAAATCTTAGGAATTCTCTGGTGGTTTAGTGGTTAGGACTCAAAGCTTCCACTGCAGGGGGCATGTGTTCAATCTCTGGTCTGGGAACTAATATCCTGCAAGTCGTACAGCACAGCCAAAAAAGAAAAAAAAAAAAAAATGGAATTCCCTGGCGGTCCAGTGGTTAAGACTTTGCCTTCCACTGCAGGGGGCACATGTTCAATCCCTGGTCAGAGAACTAAGATCCCACATGTCTTGCAGCCAAAAAACAAACATAAAACAGAAGCAGTATTGTAACAAATTTAATAAAGACTTTAAAAATGGTCCACATCAAAAAAAAAAAAACTTAAAAAAAAAGAAAAGAAAAAGAAAAATATTTAACTAGATTGATCAAGAAAAAAAGAGAAAAGACTCAAATTACTAACAATTAGGAATAAGAGGGGCATCTCTAGTCACCTTACTGAAATAAAAAAGGATTGTAAGGGAAAACTACAACCAATCATTGCTAACAAATTATATAACCTAGATGGAAACAAAGAAATGGCTGGAAACACACAAACTACTGAAACTGATTTGAGAAGAAATACAATAAGTGAATAGACCAATAAAAAGTAAAGAGATTGAATTAGAAATAAAAACAATTTCCACAACAAAAAGTCAAGGCCTAGATGCCTTCACTGATTAAGTCTTTCGAATATTTAAAAAATACACAATGAGACCAGAATTACCCAGATATTATGCTGATATCAAAACCAGACAATGACATCACAAGAAAAGCGCTACAGACTATTATCCTCTAATAACGTAGCCATAAATATCCTCAACAAAATACTAACAAACCAAGTCTTGCAAACATATAAAAAGGATCATTTACCATGATTAATTTAGCATATGAAAGTTTAGCAAGATTAGTTTAGCATATAAAAATCAGTCTATTTGATATAATATACTAATAGAATAAAAAACAAATACCACATACTCATCTTAATAGAAGTAGAAAAAGCATTTGACAATATTCAACACCCATTTATGATAAAAACAGAACAAACCAGGAATAGAAGGGAACTTTCTTAAACTGTGCAGATCACCCATGACAGATATATAGCTAATTGCATACTTAATGGTGAAAGATCAAGATCAAAAACATGATCAGGAACAAGAGAAAGATGTCTGCTCTTTCCACTTCAATTCTACATTATACTGGCCATTCTAGCCAGGGCAATTGGACAAGAAAAGGAAATAAAAGTCATTTAGACTGAAAAGAAAGAAATAAAACCTCTATTTGAAGATGACTAATGCTGTTTATAGAAAATCCTAAGAGATCCACTAAAAAATTGTTAGAGCTAATAGATAAGTTTATCAAGGTTGCATAGTACAAGATCAATATAAAAAAATCAATTGTATTTCTATACACTAGTAATGAAAAACTGGAAATAAAATTAAGAAAACAATTCTGTTTTCTCTTGTTTCTGTTTTTTTTTTTTTTTTTTGCGGTATGCGGGCCTCTCACTGTTGTGGCCTCTCGCGTTGCGGAGCACGGGCTCCGGACGCGCAGGCTCAGCGGCCATGGCTCACGGGCCCAGCCGCTCCGCGGCATGTGGGATCTTCCCGGACCAGGGCACGAACCCGTGTCCCCTGCATCGGCAGGCGGACTCTCAACCACTGCGCCACCAGGGAAGCTCTTCTTTCACTTTTATTGAGATATAATTGACATACAGCACTATATGACTTTAAAGTGTACAGCATAATATTTTACTTACATACATCATGAAATGATTACCACAATAAGTTTAGTGAACATCCATCATCTAATATAGATACAAGATAAAAGAAAAAGATAAAAACTTATTTTTTCCTTGGGATAACTCTTAGGATTTACTCTTTTAACTTTCACATATAACATCCATCAGTGTTAACTATATTAACCATGTTGTACATAACATCCCTATTATTTATCTTATAACTGGAAGTTTGTGCTTTTGACCACCTTCACTTGATTCCCTCTTTCCCCAATCCCACCTCCAGTAACCGCAAATCTGATCTCTTTTTCTACCAGTTTGTTTGTTTTTTGAAGTATAATTGACCTACAACATTATGTTAGTTCCTAGTGCTCAACATAGTGATTTGTTATTTCTGTACATTATAAAATAATCACCATGCTAAGTCTAGCTATCATACCATCTGTCTCCATATAAAGATACTATATTATTACTGACTCTATCTCCTATACTGTACATTTCATCCCCATGACTCACTTATTTTGTAACTAGAAGTTTGTCCCTCTTAATTTCCCTCACCTATTTCACTCATTCCCCCATAACCCTCCCCTCTGGCAACCACTAATTTGTTTTCTGTATCTGTGAGTCTGTTTCTGCTTGTTATGTCCATTTGTTTTGTTTTTTAGATTCAAAGTATAAGTGAAATCATTTGGTATTTGTCTTTCCCTGTCTGACTTATTTCAGTTAGCATAATACCCTCTAGGTCCATGCAGGTTGCTGCAAATGGCAATATTTAATTCTTTTTAATGGCTGAGTAATATTTCATTGTATTATTACCACATCTTCATTGGTTCATTGGGCACTTAGGTTGTGTCCGTATCTTGGCTATTGTGAATAATGCTGCAATAAACACAGAGATGCATATATCTTTTCGAATTAATGTTTTTGTTTTCTTTGGAAAAATACCCAGAAGTGGAATTGTTGGATTGTATGGTAGTTCTATTTTAAATGTTTTTCTTATTTTAAATTTTTGTTTTGTTTTTTTCTTTCTATTTTTAATATTTTGAGGAACCTCCATACTCTTCTCCATAGTGGCTGTACCAATTTACATTCCCACCAACAGTGCAGGAGGGATTTCTTTTCTCCACATCCCTACCAGCACTTGTTAGTTGTTGTCTTTTTGATAATAGCATTCTGACAGGTGTGAGATGATATCTCACTGTTGTTTTGATTTACATTTCCCTAATGATTAGTGATGTTGAGCATCTTTTCATATGTCTGTTGGCCATCTGTTATGTCTTATTTGGAAAAATGTCAATTCAGCTCCTCTGCCCATTTTTCAATTGTTTGTTTGAAGTTGAGTTGTATGTGTTCTTTGTATATTTTAGATATTAATCTCTTATCAGATATATTGTTTGCAAATATTTTCTCCCATTCCATAGGTGGCCTTTTCATTCTGTTGATGATTTCTTTTACTGTGCAAGAGCTTTTTAATTTGATGTATTTCCATTTGTTTATTTTGCTTTTGTTTCCATTGCCTGAGGAGACATCTAAAAACATACTGCTAAGACCAATGTCAAAGAGTGTACTATCTATGGTTTCCTCCAGGAGTTTTATGGTTTCAGGCCTTACATTTAAGTCTTTAATCCGTTTTAAGTTTATTTTTGTAAATAGTTGAGAAAGCAGTCCAGTTTGATTCTTTTGCATGTAACTATTCAGTTTTCCCAGCATCATTTATTCAAGAGGCTATCTTTTCCTCATTGTATATTCTTGCCTCTTTTGTTTCAAATTAATTGACCATGTAAGTGTGGGTTCATATTCTGGGTGGGTTCTCTGTTCCATTGATCTATGTGTATGTTTCTTTTTTTTTTTTTTTTTGGCCAGTGTCATACTGTTTTGATAACTGTAGCTTTTTGTAGTATAGTTTGAAATCAAGGAATGTGATACCTTCAGCTTTGTTCTTCTTTCTCAAGATTGTTTTGGTTATTCAGGCTCTTTTGTGTTTCCATACAAATTTTAGAATTATTTATTCTAGTTCTGTAAAACATGCCACCAGTATTTTGATAGGGGTTGCATCAAATCTGTAGATTGCCTTGGTTAGTATGATCATTTCAACAATATCAATTCTTCCAATTCCTGAGCATGGTATATCTTTCCATGTGCTTTTGTTTTCTTCAATTTCTTTCATCAGTGTCTTGTAGTTTTCTGAGTATAGGTCTTTTACCTCCTTAGTGAGTTTTATTCCAAGATATTTTATTCTTTTTGTTGCAGGTGTAGATGGGATTGTTTTCTTAATTTCTCTTTCTGATAGCTTGTTGTTAGTTTATAGAAACACAACAGATTTTTGTATGTTAATTTTGTATCCTGAAACTTTGCTGAAGTCATTTATTAGTTCTAATAGTTTTTTGGTGGTGTCTTTAGGATTTTCTTTGTATAGTATCATCTGCAAACAGTGGCAGTTTTACTTCTTCCTTGCAACTTGGATTCCTTTCATTTCTTTTTCTTGTTTGATTTCTGTTGTTAGGAAAAGTGCAATACTGATACACTAAAAACTACCAAATGTCAGTGCCAAACATCAGTGAAAGAAATTGAAGACTTAAATAAAGAGAAAGATGTCCCATGTTCATGGATTGGAGGAAAATATTGTTCAAACAGCAACAATTCCCCATATGATCTGCAGATTCAAGGCAATCCCATTCAAAATCTCACCTGTTTTTTTTTTCTTTACATTGACAAACTGATCCTAAAATTTAAATGTAAATGAAATGACCCAGAATAGACAATCTTGAAAAACAACATAGTGGGAGGACTCACATTTTTCAATTTGATGCTTACTATAAAGGTATAATAATCAAGACAGTGTGGTTCTGACATAAGGATAGACATTTAGATCAATGGAATAGAATTAATAATCCAGAAACAAACCCACACTTGTACAATCAATTGATTTTTTGACGAGTGACAAGAGGATTCACTGTAATAAAGAATAATCTTCCTAAAAATGATGCTAGGAAAATAGGAAATCCATCTGCAAAATAATTAATTTGGATCCCTACCCCACAGCATAACCAAAAATTAACTAAAAATGGATCATAGTCCTAAAGGTACCCAGCTAAAACTACAAGAATGAATTAGGCAATGGTTTCCTAGATAACACCAAATGCAAAAGCAGAAAATAGGTAAATTGAGCTTTATTAAAATTATATTAAACTTTTTGTGCTTCAGAAAACATCATCAAGAAAGTAAAAACACAACCCACAGAATATGGGAAAATATTTTCAAATCATATATCCCATAAGGGACTTATATCCATAATACACCAAATATAATTGAACAATAAAAAGAAATAAGCCAATTAAAAATGGGCAAAGAATTTAAATAGTTTTCTAAAGGAAATATACAAAGGGCCAATAAGCACATGAAAAGATGCTCATTATCATTAGTTGTTAGGGAAATGCAAATCAAAACCACAGTGAGATTCTACTTCACACCCACTAGCCTGGCTAAAATGAAAAAGACAACAAAAAGTGTTGATGAGGATGTAGAGAAATTGGAACCCTCATGTATTGTTAGTAAGACTATGAAATGATGCAGCCACCTTGTAAAAACAGTTTGGCAGTTTCTTAAAATGTTAAACATAGAGTTACCATATGACCCATCAATTCTACACTTAGGTATATTCCCAAGAGAAGTAAAAATATATGTCCCCACAAAACTTCTTCAGGAATGTTCTGAGCAGCATTATTTATAATGGTCCCAAAGTGAAAGCAACCCAAATGTTCTTCAAGTGATGATTAGAAAAACAAAATGTGGTATAGCCATACAATGGATTTTATTTAGTCATAAAAATGAATGAAGTGTTAATACAACACAGATGAACCTTAAAATATCATACTAAATGTAAGAAGCCAGACACAAAAGGCCACATATTATATGATTCCATTTATATGAAATATCCAAAACAAGAAAATGCATAGTGACAGGAATTAGATTAGTGGCCAACAAGGGTTGGGAGAGGGGGAAACAGGGAGTAACTGCGAATACATGCAGCGTTTATTTTTGGAGTGATGAAAATGTTCTGAAATAAGTGGTGATGGCTGCACAACTCTGGGAACATACTAAAAGCCATTGAACTGTGCACTTAAATAAAAAGTATAGTATGTAAATTTTATTTCAATAATGCTATCATAGAAAATACTTCGTAAGTCAACTTCTATGAGAAAAAATAGACATCTTAATAGATAAATTTCTATAAGATAAAATAAGTGCGGCAAGGATTCAGAATTGTCCTTTAACATCCAACTTTCTCCTGTTTTAGGTGATTATAAGCCTATTTAGCTGGATTGTATTTCCCAGCTGCCCTTGCAGGTAGGAGTAACCATTTGACTAAATGCTGGCCTACAGTGTAAGAATAAAAGGTTTTGTGAAATTGCTCTTTTGTTCTTTTAGAGGGAAGTTGCTGGCCCTCTACTTCCTCCTTCCCATTCTAGGTAGGCTGAAGCCTGGACTTGGGGGTAGTGAGCCATCTTTGTACAGGCCATCAAGAGCACCCCCTTAGGGCATGCCATACAGCAAGATGAAAGGAAGCTGGGTCGCTTGAGGAGGAGAAACTTTTGAATCACTCTGATGTGATGGAGGAATAAACTCTCTGCCATATATTGGCTATTGTTATTTTGGACACTTTCAAAGCAGTCAAATCAATCTTCCATCTTTGGGATCATGATAATTCTTATTAAAGATTGTTTTTCTTTCTATGGATTTATGCTCAGATGGTTTCAAATGAACAACACTGAGGGTACGACGAGGATAAACAGGGCACCATCCTTTTCCTCTGTGAGTTCAAAGTAAAGAGGAAGCATTTGTCATGTGCATAAATAGTGAATGTAAAAAACAACAGAAAGCAGAAATTCAGGTAGAATGTTGTGGGGAGTAAAGGAGGGCTGGGGAAGACTGAGCGGATAGGGTAAGCACGAGTTAGAAGAATCATTTGCTATCAGAGGAAGGTAATATCATTTCTCATTCCATTTTATACGTTTTTGTTATATAATGTATTTTTGTGTTTTGATAATGTGGAGTTGTTATTATTGTCAAAAACTTTTTAATTTGAAATGATCTTAGAGTAAAGGAAGAATTCAAAGGTAGTGCAGAAAATTCCTATGTACCCTTCACCCAGTTTGCCCTAATGCTAACCTATGATACTAAGAAATTAACTACAGTTAAGTACAGTACTACTTTTTTTTATAATATCAGTATTTAAAATTTTTTAACATCTTTATTGGAGTATAACTGTTTTACAATCGTGTGTTAGTTTCTGCTTTATAACAAAGTGAATCAGTTATACATATACATATGTTCCAATATCTCTTCCCTCTTGTGTCTCCCTCCCTCCCACCCTTCCTATCCCACCCCTCCAGGCGGCCACAAAGCACCGAGCTGAGCTCCCTGTGCTATGTGGCTGCTTCTCACTAGCTATCTATTTTATGTTTGGTAGTGTATATATGTCCATGCCACTCTCTCACTTTGTCACAGCTTACCCTTCCCCCTCCCCATATCTTCAAGCCCATTATCTAGTAGGTCTGTGTCTTTATTCCTGTCTTACCCCTAGGTTCTTCATGACCTTTTTTTTTTTCTTAGATTCCATATATATGTGTTAGCATACGGTATTTGTTTTTCTCTTTCTGTAAGTACAGTACTATTAACGGAAGTCCAGACTATCAGATTTCACCAGTTTTCCCTTGAGTGTTTTTTTATTTCTGTTCCAGGATCCAATCCAGGATCCAGAGTCGCATTTAATCTTTAACTTGTAAATTCCTCCTTAGCCAGCCTTAGAACACAGGCCATTCACAGACCATCTCTCCAGTCCATCTGAAGTCAAAAAGATTAGAATGGGAGCCCCGAAGTGCCAGTTCCAGGCCTAGATCAGTCATTAATGAAACTCTAGGCCTATCAAGTGGATGGCTGCGGGAATCAAACATGAAAGCGCTCTGTCAGTGATGGAGTACTATCCTCCGGTGAGATCATTTATTCATTCATCAATCACCCAAAAAATTTTTGCCGAGTGCCAGCCACATCTGAGACACTGTGTTAGGCATAGGGCCACATAGCCCATGACTCACATTCGTTGCTTGCCAGCAGTTCTAGTCCTGTAAGGCCGATCGTTAAATATTTATGGAACGCCTACCACAGGCCCTATGACACCCTTTATGAACTTTCCATTAGCGTGAACTTCATGAATATTCCATTACAGGCCTGAGAAAGTTAATGCGCTGCCAATGCCTCCCCCTGGGCCTGGGGGGTCCAGCACCACTCAGGGTGCATTAGGCTCCAAGTATGTATTTTCTTTTCCCCTCTGTTTATGTCTCTGTTTTCTGTAAAGTCTCCTAAACTGCAGCCATATCTACCAAGTTCTCTGACAATGCTATAAATTTCATTAAGAAGATGAAGCCTTATGGGGCAATTAACTCCAAAAGTGGTACAAAGCAATAGCGAGGAGATACTGGCCTGTAGTACTTAGCACTTAGCTCTGAAATTGAGATAAGCCCTATCAACTCGGGGTTGTGTTTAATGTTTGCTGCCGCTTCCAGACCACAGCTACAACCCAGCGGTCACCGTGTTAACACTCCCCAATATCTATTACAATTAGTTTTTGATTAAGAGGCCTAACATGGCTTTTGAAGCCTTTTATGTTGTGTCAAATGGCTAGTGATGGAGTGAGATGGTCGGACACCTCCCAGTAACAAAGCATCTTGTAAAAGGTTTCAAGTGAACTATTTTATCATCCTAATGGAAACCAGATGACTCTAACTCCCCCCTTAATTTCAACTATTTACTGAAGAGTCCTTGTTTTGAATTACTTAAAGATTTATTCTTAAAGGACTACCTCATGCATCAAGAATCGCTAATAACAGAGTCATTTGGAATTTGGGAAAGCTTTTAAAGATGATGGAGGCGATTTTCACAGAAGGTTTATTTTATTTTATTATTTCTTTCAATTTTTAAAGGAGCAAATGCCTTTGCCCTTTTCTGGTATTTAATTATTACTTTAATGATTGTTTAGGAGGTCTCTCTCTGAGTTATGCTTTCTCTGCTGGGGTTTCAGTTGATAGTCTTCGCCTATTTTCCAAGAGAGAGGTCGCTGGCATTTTGTGAGGAAAAACAACTTTCTGTAGTTATGTAAGATTTAATTCTGTGTGAATGGAAAATATATGTCATTTTTTTTTTTTTTTTTTTTTTTT
>NW_006779772.1:516974-519037 GCF_000442215.2 Lipotes vexillifer | reverse complement strand
TTTTTTTCCTTGCGTTATGCGGGCCTCTCACTGCTGTGGCCTCTCCCATCTGCGGAGCACAGGCTCCGGACGCGCAGGCTCAGCGGCCATGGCTCACGGGCCCAGCCGCTCCGCGGCATGTGGGATCTTCCCGAAACGGGGCACGAACCCGCGTTTCCTGCATCGGCAGGCGGACTCTCAAGCACTGCGCCACCAGGGAAGCCCCTATATGTCATTTTTATAAAGGTACATTGGATCAAAGTAGAATTATTTAAAAGCTTTTTATGAACTATAAAATATACTTGTAAATTTAATCAGAATAGAACATAAATAAGACGTAACATGTGAATGTGAAACATACTAGCCTTTTTTACAACCTTTTTATTTTTTTTACCGTCTTGGTAGCCTTGGCCATGTCCCTGCTTTGAACCTCTGTTTTGTCATCTGTGATCTGGGGGTTGGACTAGATGCGCCCTGAGTCTTTGTTTACCACTAAAAGTCATTGATTCTGTGCTATCAGATGTGCTGGAAACTATTAACCCCTGGAGTACAAAAGCTTCATCACAAGAGGCAGTGTGGTGTATGGGTTTAAGCCTTCTTAGTAGCTATGTGTCCTTTGGTGTGATACCTGACTCATTGAGACTCAGAGTCCTTCCATGTAAAATAAGGACGATGTTATCTATTTCACAGGGTTACAACTAATAAATAAAATCAGGTATATAGAGTGCCCAGTAAATGGTGGTCTTTCAATAATTTCTATTTCCCTTTTTATTCTTTCATATTCTGTCCTGTTTAGTGGTATCTGGTACAATTGGAATGAATTTTGTACCATGATATTTGTCATGTATATCATTATATTACACATATTTAGTGAGCACTTGTTAAGTGCTGGGTATCCTACCGGGTCTGGGAATCCTGAGATTAGAGGCAGAGTCTTTGTGCAGATATAAATTGGGTCAGTAGGCAGAGAATTTTAATAGAGTCTAACAGATAGAAATGAGCAGAGGAGGGGCGACTACCCAGTCCAGATTGCATTTGGGGCTTTATCATTTGCAGGGTAACTCTTTTCAATATGGTCACATACATCATATGAGGGAGTCTTTCCAACCACACCCTGAGCCTAGAAGGGCAGGTACTATCACCTCCACTTTACAGATGAGGAAGCCAAAGAACTGAACTGTTACTGTGGTTAATAAGATTCATAAGATTTTTAAAAATAGGACTTGCTGTCACAAATGTCATTGCAGTTGAACATATGAAAGATTTAAACCAAAAAAAGCTACAACAGATTCATTCACAGGTATTTTACTTGTCAGAGTTTCCTTTCTAAGCATTATTGCTGAGAGGCCCATTCATTTTATTCATTTGAACATTCACTCAACATTAATGTGCTGTTTTCCAAGCACAGGGCTAGGTGATAGAGGCTCAAAGGTGAAAAGAGTAGCCTCTACCTTCAGCAAGGAGTTCAAGGTCCTGTGGGCAGATAGCTATGTGCACCCATGGTCCCCATGACTGTAGTGCAGAGGTTGGTAAGACAGAGGTTGGTAGAGGTGCTTGAGGGAACACAGAGGAGTGGCACCCTGATCACCTGGACAGGAGTTAGGTGAGGCTTTCTGTAAAAGGAGGCACTTGAGCTTAGGTGAATTTTATAGGACAAATAAGGAATTGCCCAGGTCAAATGTAAGGGTGATGTGGAAAAGGCTTTAGGTTCAGACAGGCCAGGAGAGATGAGAAAGCACGGCGAACCAGGCCAGATGCCAATGGTGAGCAGAAAGCACTGGGTGGGGATGTGACCGTGGAGAAGGGGAGATGGACCAGACAACAAGGCCATTAGACCACTCCAGCCCTCCCACACCACACTCAGAAACAAGATCTCACCCATCCTCTGCAGTTTATCTTAACATCGACCCCACATTTAACTAGTAAACCGGCCCTGTACTTTGTTTTCTTTCTACTTCCTCTCTAACCCATCCCATTTACTGTCTTTGCCTAGTCTGTTTTTTTTTTTTTTTTTTTTTTTTGCGGTACGCGGGCCTCACTGTTGTGGCCTCTCCCGTTGTGGAGCACAGGCTCCGGACGCGCAG
>NW_006779772.1:498983-512279 GCF_000442215.2 Lipotes vexillifer | reverse complement strand
TTCCCAAGCCCGCTCTTCATGGCTGTACTTTTTTCCCTCTGATGTGCAAAGCAGGCATTCCTTCACAGCCTCTGGAGTTTGGAAGTCGAGTACTCTTAATAGCTTGCAGATCTGTCTCTGCGTATCGAAATCAGAGGCCTTGAACTGTGCCAATCAGAATCCCACATTTACATTTCCTCTTTATGTCACGTGGTCAGTGAGCTTAATTGACACATGGAAAATGTTCCTTTACACATCTTATTCAAGGCAGCTCTGGAAATTTGGGTTTATGGAATGTGCCAGCAGCTCTGAGCTGTCTTGGCTTTCCCTCTGCAGGCTTGGTCCATGGCCCAGTGTGATGCAAGTTCTACATTGCTCAAAACACTCAAATTAACTCCTGGAGCAGTGTCAGGAGTGTGCTTAGGCCCAGGAGCCTTTCCTGTGGGCCGGAAGGGGGTGTGGGGAGCCTCCTAGCTCACTTCCCACTGTGAGGCAGAGGTTACTGTCATTTGTAAAGACTCGGGCCACTGACTTCTGTAGGAAACCTGACATCATTCCCACCCTGCAGTCTCCTTTGGGGCCCCCGACCTGGGCCCCCATGGGATACTGGGATTATCCCATTTGTAGCCCTTACCACGTTGCACTAAAAGATGCCTCATGGGTCTCTTCTACAGCCAGACCTTGGATGCTGAGGGCTCCTCGGCACCCAGCACAGTGACTGACATACAGAGATACTCAATAAAAGCGGCCAAGGCAGCTGGGTAGGCAGTAGGACGAAGCAGGACGGACCACTGGGATAATAATGACAATGATAATGATGATAATAATAGTAATAACTTCTAATTATTGGGCAGTTATCCAATGAGTCTAACTACTGAGCTAGGTGATTTCTTTATCTTAACTTTACAGACAACCAGACTTGGCAAGGTCAAGTTGTGTACAGAAGTTAGGAAACAGGCAAAATTAAAGGGGGAAGAACTGGAATTCCAGGTAGCTGTGCTTGACTCTACACTCTGAGCATATGCACCTCTGCTTCCTCTGAATCAAAACAGTATTTCTATCATCAAAATACAACTCAGCAGGAGTCGCAGAGCTGGTGATGTCTAGAAAGAGGCTCCTCAATGGAAAGGAAGCAGGTCTGCTAACAGTCCCCCTTTTGGTGGTACTCAGAAGGCTGGATATTTTCAGTTTCGGGGTTGCTATTGTTTGTCCCATGAAGCATTTCATTCTTTTTTTTAATATAAATTTATTTATTTTATTTATTTATCGTTGGCTGCATTGGGTCTTTGTTGCTTGTGCGGCTTTCTCTAGTTGTGGTGAGCAGGGGCTACTCCTCGTTGCAGTGTGCGGGCTTCTCTTTGTGGTGGCTTCTTTTATTGCAGAGCATGGGCTCTAGGCTTGCAGGCTTCAGTAGTTGTGGCACACAGGCTCAGTAGTTGTGGTGCACGGGCTTAGTTGCTCTGCGGCATGTAGGTTCTTCCCAGACCAGGGCTCGAACCCCTGTCCCCGGCATTGGCAGGTGGATTCTTAACCACTACACCACCAGGGAAGACCCAGCATTTCATTCTTAACATTCTACAATAAATTGGTGACCTCTTTTACTATTTCTACTTGTACTGGACTCCCAGCTTCACCACGTCCTACCTGTGTGATACGAAATAAGTTGCTTGCCTTCTCTGAGCCTATTTCTTTGTCTATGTATGTGGAAATATAAGGTTGTCTTGGGAAGCAACTGTTCTTACACTTGTAAAGATCCTAGAATAGTGCTTGGCACAGTCTGAGTGGGCAGCAGACGCTAGGTGTTATGATTTACTGTTTTGCTCTGCCGCTGTCTCCTCTGGTTACTGCTGTCCTGGCAGAGGCATGAGCTTCACTACTTCTGTGGCTCTGCTGCCCCACAGGGGCCTCAAGTGCAGGGAATGGTTGGTGGGATGTTTGCTGAGCCCAGTGGCCTGGGGCTAGGGGCTAGTTATTTAGACATGCTTTAAAGCCATTTTCTTTGTGGTCCACAGCCACTTCCCCAGGGGTAGCCATGGGTGGGAGCCAAGCCAAGGCTTGCTGGTAGCCTGGTCTTCTGGCCCTTTCCCGCTTCCCATCTATCAAATTCCCCACCCCCACCCCCACTTTCCTTCCCTCTGTCTCTTTGCTCTCAAAGGCCCGAGCTTCTCTCTTCCTCCTGGCTGGCATTCTCTCCTCCCAGAACACGGGGCTTTGGGGAAACAAAAGCCAGGTGTCTCAGCTTTGGCCTCTTAATACAAACCTCCCCTGAGGCAGGGGAACAGAAAGGCCTGGCTTCCTTTATATAGCGGAGAGCTAGCAAACCCTGAGATAAAAACACAAATTAATATATCAGTAAATTATCCTGCCACGCTGACATACGCTCTAATCAGGAAGGCAGTGAAAACATAGGGAGGATGCCAGAAAGGAATCTGTAGGAGGAGGGGGGAGTTGCCAAGATAAGAGCTGAAGGGGGAGCAGAACTTTGGGCTGCTTCAAGGTCTGAACTTTTCCCCTGTGATTTCACTGGGTGGGCAGGGAGCACAAGCTATCGCTGCCTATGGGGTGACAGGAGGAGATGGGAGACAGAAGGAAAAGGAGAATGGAGGAAACTAAGAAGGAAAAGGAGGCAGGGACAGAAAAGACAGGTAATCACAGATAAGTGAGAGGTAAACATTATTGAGAGCTTACCACATGCCAGGCACTGTCTTGCTAAGATTGAACGCCCTTTTTTTTTTTTTTTTTTGCGGTACTTGGGCCTCCCACTGTCGTGGCCTCTCCCGTTGCGGAGCACAGGCTCCGGACGCGCAGCCTCAGAGACCATGGCTCACGGGCCCAGCCGCTCTGCGGCACGTGGGATCTTCCCAGACCGGGGTACGAACCCGCGTCCCCTGCATCGGCAGGCGGACTCTCAACCACTGCACCACCAGGGAAGCCCTGAATACCCTTTGATGTCCTGTAATCGTCACAACCACCTTGTGCAGTGAATGCTTCCTATTATCCCCATTTTAAAGATGAGACAACTGAGGAAGTCAAAGCTGAGTGGACATTTCCCATTTCTACATCAAGTGTGTGATGAAGCTTGGCTTTCAGCCCCCAGATTTGAGGCTGCACTTAACCACTTTCCTATCTGGCTCCCCACTGACAAGTCCATGTTCTGATAAATAGCAGTAGTGGAAATTAATTTATTCTCAGCTGGGGAATTCGGTAGTGGTATGTGGAGAATGAGCTAATCCCTGTTAGAACGAGAAGAAATTAAGAATGTAAAAGAGAATGAAGGTCTACTCCCAGGATTTCAATAAGAACAGAGCTTTCAAAGTGGAGGAAGAAAGCTGTCACATCCTACAGCTGATGAAGAGCCTGCTCAAGCAGGGCCCCATCAGCTCCACCCAACCCTGTAGGATAGATCAGACCCCAAGTATTTTGCCATTTTTATAGATGTGGAAACTGAGGCTCAGAGAAGATAAATGACTGGGCAAAAAAGTGAGTAAGAGACAGAATTCAAGATTGAACACAGACCTACCAGCTCAAAATCCAATGCTGATTAGATGACAGACATTGTCTGTCAAGGTGACCCTGAGCCTCACACTCAGGCTGACCAAAGAAGAGGAATAAAGCAATATCCCTTGACCCCATGCAGGCTGGTGGGCTCCCTCAGGAAAAATGCATGTTGAAGTCAAGTGGTGAGGGCTGTACATATGGGAAGGGAATGAGGATTTTTAGGTGGGTCTCAGCTGAAGCATTTGATTTAAGCAAAAGCAGAAAAACAGTGCAAAGCTATGAGATGAACAGGAAATACAGGAGGGGCTTAAAAGGGATGTCTGAGCGTAGACTGCTTGGCACGTTGCTTGGAGAGGAAAAAGATGGGAAAAGAAAGGCAGAAGTGAGAAGGGAGGGAAGTGAACATGTGGATGATTTGGAAGGTGTCCTCAGAAACTAGAAATGTTGCCTGGAATTTGTAAACAACAGATTGCTGTGCAGGGAATAGAAATTCGGGAACGGGAGAGGAAACACCTGTGTAAAGGAGGGTGTGGGAGAAGTTCAGAGCCACGCCTAGACTAGAAGATTCAGGCAGACTGACGGACATCATTATGATGAGAAAAGAAAATAACATCAATAAGCTTCAGCCAAAATAAAAGAAAAAAAAGGGGGAATGGGAAAAAGAAGGGTGAAAAAAATGATGTTCTTTTTAGAGGTCCCTGGAGTCATAACAGATATGTTGCGGCATTAACGTTGAGACCAATATTTCCTGAGGATGTCTGACAATAGCCCTCCTCTTTTTTATTTTTAAGAACTATCTTTAATATCTTGTGGAACTGTTCCTTCATTGGTAGTATTAAGGTGGACACCCTTTCTGCCCATAAATTTATCCTCCCAAATTATAGTGCATTTTGAGTTTTGAACGGTGGCTAATAATTCTTCCCATTCTTGTCACTTTCACTGTGCTGGCCTCTGTGCAATCTGTTCTAAGGTATGAGCTGGAAATCCAGGCTTGTTAGAATTTTCCCTATGGAAGGATGATAGGATTTTGAGTGTCAGCTTTAGAGACTCTTCCAGGAGTGAATACAGGAGCTTGGAGCCCTGATGCTCTCACAGTTAGTCTGACTGCCTTCAGGATTTTTCTTGCTTACTTCCTTGGTTCTTAGCTTCCATTTGGAAACAGCAGAATTTTCCAGCTAATTGACCTCCAAATAGTTGAAGCATGATTGTGTTATTGCTTCTAATATTGGCATTGCATAAAAGCAACAGAATCAGACTGCAGATTATACACTGCAGAGGCCCTTAAAGAAACAGTTAATCCAGAGATTAGGCTGCATCTTTTGAGAACTTTTTCAAATTTTTATCATGCGCACATGGTCATCTGATGTTTGTAACGGTGGTGAGCATATTGTTTGTCAAATGATAGTGAACCGTAGTATGAGAAATACATGACAACCTACTGGTGAGGTTAAAGAGGCCAGGAATTCAACCATGATCAAACGCATTCCTCTTCTTTCTACAAGTCCGTGAGGCAAGAGTGTAAACTCACTTGAGGAATTTACACTGTTTTCCACAAATGAGTTTGATGGAAACATCTCATTGGGGCTGTTTCTGTGTCTTTCATTTTATACATTTTCTTAAATAATAAACAACAGACCCAGAATTTAAACAGTGAAGAAATTAAAGTTGGCCTCTTGAAGTGAAGTTAGCTTCTGTCATTGAATACATCCTTATCGCTCGTCCCAGTAGTTGTATATAACCAAGGTATCTCTTTGGGTAAGTCTAAGAAAGGGCACGTCAGGATCCAAAGAAATGTATTAAAGGAAAATAAAAAGTAACAGTAAAATGGCTTCCAGGTGAAGGGAAATAACAATGTCACTTTGTGCAACATTTAGAGTAGTTTGTTTCATACTAAGCATTACTTTATCCCCTCCTTCCCATTTTATTATGAAAATTTTATTTTGAAGAATAAAATTTTCTATGAAAGACTTCAACCATAGAAGTCAGAAGAATTAGAGAATACCCATATACCTGAATCTAGAATCCACAATGAACATTTCACTCTTCTTGTTTCATCCTCTCTCTTGCTATCTGTCCATACCGCTATCCAATCATCCAATCATGTTGATTTCTGGACTCATTTCAAAATAAGTTGCAGGTATTGACACCCTTCACTGCGAAACATTTCCGGACCCAGATCATTAACTAAAGTTCAATATTTGTTTTTGGAGGTGGATACAGTGTCATGTACAAATTGTAAGTGTATCTTTAGATTTAATTTGGCAAATGTATGCAACTATGTAACTGAAACAATCGTCAAGATTTGGAATATTTCCAAAATCCCGGAGCGTTTAATTCCCATCCTAGCTAATTCTTCCTCCATTCTCCTATAGACAACCATTGTTCTGATGTCCTTTTCAGCATAGGTGAGTTCTGCCTGCTTTAGAATTTTATATACATACCATCCTACCATAAGAGTGCTTTGGGTAAGGCTTAGGCATTCAGCATAATGCTTTGGAGATTCTTCCATGTTATTGGGGTCTGGGTAGTTTATTCCTTTTTATTGCTGAGTAGTATTCCATGGTATGAATATGCCACTACACACTATTTTAAGAGGGATAGGATATGTGGCACCCAAGAAACTCCAGAGAGGAGTTTCCAGGATCATGTGAGGTTGGGGGAGGGAGGAGGATTTGAGAGAGTTACCATAAAAAAGAGCACATTTAGGAAAGGACGCGAGAACTACCATCAACTATTTAAAGGAGGGGTCAGCAAACATTTTCTATAATGGGCCAGCTAGTAAATGTTTTAGGCTTTGCTGGGCCAGATGGTCTTTGTCACAAGTGCTCAGTTCTGACCTTGCTGTAGAGTGAATGCAGCCACAGATGTAAATGAAGTGTAGTTGTGTTCCAGTAAAATTTTATTTATGGACACAGAGATCTGAATTTCAGATGATTTTCATGTGTCTTAACATATTACTCTTCTTCTGATTTTTTTTAACTGTCTGAAAGTTTAAAATCTACTCTTAGCTCATGACCCATACAAAAACAAACCATAGTTTCCCACCCCCTGATATAAGGAGGCACATTTGGCCTAGGAAACTAAAGATCTTTCTAATAAGTAGTGTTGAAACAAACTCTATGTTCTCACCCTGGTTCCTCCCTAGCCCGGCAACTGGTAGCATAGGGTTAAAGAGACAGGCTCCAGAGCTTGTCTGTTTAGTTCAATTCCCCAGCACCTAGCTAGCTGTGTGACTTCATGCAAGTTATTTAACCCTTTCATGTTTCTATTGACTCATGGATAAAATTAGAGGCATTGTAAGGATTCAGTAAGTTAGTGCTAAGAACCGTGATGATTTATAATCAGTGTTCAATATACGTGCACAGTATCTGGCAGCATAGTAACTGTGGAATAAGTGCTTTCATTATTATCACTATAGTTATCATCATATTATTGTTGTTATTATTATTATCATGGAGAGGCTAGATAGGAATTCTGACTTTTCATGGTAGACTGCACTAATAGATGCTTAGATGCTTTCTTGTACTAACAATCAGTGTTCTCTGCAATTTAGTGCCTGAGGCTTCAACCATAAGATTTGACTGTTGCTGAAATCTGAGAAGAAGCAGCACAATATTTTAATCATTAAAGTCAGCTAGCCTACACAATAAGGTAAAAGCGTGTTTTCTTTCTACTTGATCTCTCTTGATTTTGGATCTTGGGTTTACCTCTAAGCGTACTTTATTAACTGTAACTTGTGTAGGTAATGACTGGTAGAAAGGTTACTTTAATTTTTTCCCCATATGAGAAAGTGAGAAGAGGAAAGATCTTTGCTTTGCCATGGGAAATGAGTCACACCAAAAGGATTAAGCAAGGACATGATTCTTCCTGTGAGCTGTGGTCACCTGTCAGGCAATGCTGGATAGCGGGATGGCTGTGAGAGTATTTTACGACTGGATCTGGGTGTGATGGGATGCTCTATGACTGGGCTCCAAGTCCATCGTGACTGCTGCTGCATGCTGAGAAAAGAGGCATGAAAGTAGACCTCCATGTGTACCTCCTCAGCCCCCAGGTATAACTCTTGTCCTATATTGTTGTCTCTGACATTTGTGTTCCCAAGCCAGTTTATCTTTAGAGGTGTCTGCTTACTTTACCTTGTTTTTCTCTGCTAGCTAGCTAGAAATGATGTCTTGGAGTGCTAAGCACAATATGAAGTCACAAAAGAGCACTAGAAGAGAACTCTGGCACCGTTTATGGCAACATCTTCATTTTCCAGATGAGGAAACCAAGGTTCAGATAAGATGGAACCTGTTGACATCCTCACAGCTTCCAGTCCAGTGCTCTTTTAGTTTCACCACATTAATCTTTGGCAATAAGCAGGATCTGATGTATGGATGCTTTTGGTCATGTGGGCTGGGGGCAGGAGGGACAGAAGGACGTGAGCTCCACATTCATGCCTGAAATGCAGAATTTGGGCATTATTTCCACATAAAGCTAGACTATAATTGGAATAATATCCTCTATTCTATTGAACATTTTCAGATGGCATGAATGACTATTAAATATTAAAACCAAATCCATTTTTAAACTTATTTGGAGGTGTCTTTAGTATTTCATATACTGGAGTCTCAAAATGTGGCATTGGTCTCAGCCTTTCCGTAACTCCAAAAAGTCTTACTGACGAGAAAGTGAAACCTGAGTATTTAAGTGGATATGGGCATGAGAAGAGATGATTACAGAAAGAAGAGCTGGTAGAGGCACAGAGCAATATCAAAACAGACTTCACTGACATTAGATGAGGAGTTAAAAAAACTGTCAACATGGAAGAGAAGGAAGGGAGGTGGTGGACCACAGTGATTTCCAAGAAGTTAAGGTGGAGGGAGAAAAGCATAGCTCCCTGGTGGAGTGAGGCTTCTAGCCTTTTGGCACAAATAGGAATAGGGGTATCCCCATCACCTCCCTTAGTTCCACAACACTTAATAAAAACTTTCAATCATCTGAAGCTGTTTTGGAAGCACAAAAGGATTTGAATTGACCTTACTATTTTTCACCTTGACCCAAGATGGTTTACAGAGCAGGAAGTTCCAAGGGTGCATGTAAACAATGTCATAAGAGTTATTAATTTTAGGGGTAAAGATTATTGCTTTCTGACTGACTTTCTGAGCTTTTAGGATTTAGTAACTATTGTTTGGAATGCAAACGGATTTTGCTTTCTATAGTATAATGTAAAATCATACACTGACATGAGCTAAATGAACTAAATTGATGATTGACCCAAACTCCTTTTTTAAAAAAAATTGTATCTATAAAATTGGAAAACTACCTTAGCTTCCCCCTTGTATAACGTATTTATGCTAGCGCCTTATTCATTTAAAATATACCTATGCTAATGACTTATTCATTTAAAAAAAAACCCTGTTTGAGGAGAATGAAGATTTCTTCTGCAAAAACAAGTTGAAGTTCGAAAATTTGTTTATCACAGTAGAGGCTCTGAGATCACACACATCCATTAAAGGTATTCAGCACAGGGTCATTGAGGGTCAGCAAGAGACAGCCAATTAGACGTCTGTTTTACCTTTCAAGGTCCTGTCTGTTTCTTTCACCCTCTTCAAAACATCCTTAAGGAGACATATATATCCTAAGGTCAAAGTAAAAGAAATAATAAGAAGAAAGTAAAAAAAAAAAAAAGAAAGGCTTAGAACGATGAGAGTTCTTCCTTTATTATCCAATAGTCATGTGTATTTTAAATACCCATCATTATCAAGAGAAAAATGAAGCCAAGTGTCTGATAAGATGTGCTGCAAAGTAGAGTAAGATTCCATTTTGTCAAGACTTCTGACTTAAGGAGCAAAAGTGACTGACTGAAATCATTGAGTTTCCCACCGTGGACAAGGGCTTCAAAGTTGTAGGAGAAGTGTTTGTTTAGAGTAGGGAGGATCAAGACGCTCTGGTATTTACAGCGGAAAAAACAACAACAAGCAGCCTATCTTTTGGAAAAGGAATGCATGGCTAAATTGGCTCAGCCTGTCCTTAGCAACCTGAACTCAGAGGGCACATTTTTTCCTCTCTAGGAAGCAAGTGGGAACTTGAAAAGTATGTAGCATGTCGTGAAAAGGGAGCAGTGAACTTTGCCCAGGTCTGCAGCCAGCGCTGAAATCTGAACCTTTAGAAGTTCCAGAACTGGTGGATCCCGCCCACCCCCACCCACCTCCCTCCAACTCCTTTTAAATCGCTGTACAGCTCGTGCCTTTACAAAGTATCTTGGTCTGGAAGCAGAGTCCTGCTCCGAAGAGAAAACCTGTTCTCTAGTATGTTCTCTCAGTATTTCTGGTGTCATTAAAAAGGAAGTCCTCAAAACAAAAATAAAACATTAAATCCAACTTTATAATGATTATATTTAACCTAGAGTTATAGAGCTGGGGAACAGGAAGATTTTGTTTTATATTCATTTTAAAACTAGCTTTCAAAAGTTTTGATATTCCCCATGTAGAGATGATCACGGGCTGGTAAGATTTCCCTTATATTGTTGGGGGAGAAAAAAGAAATGACGAAAAGTCCCTGCATTCAAGCTGCTTGCAGTCTGAATCTTTTCACAACAGCCAGTTACTTGGTAACTTGAGCTGTGTTCGTTCCTGAAATTCTTTCACATAATTGAAGATTAATTTGATTCCCTAGATTGTTGAGGGTTGTTGACAGTGGGGAGCTGGGGTGGGTGGAAATAGATTATTCAAATCACAAAGCAGGAGGTGTGCCCTAAGTGACTGTTCCATTACTGCTCAGAAATGTTTGCCTTCCTAAGTGTTCATCAGACTCGCTGTGGCAGGATCCTGCCGGGAGGGAGGAGAGGGCCCTGCCCATGTTCAGAAAGCAGGTGAACCTCAGAGAAACCGAAATATTTTGTCAAGCGAGTTCTATGTATTAATGGCTCCTCCAGAATCCATTAACGCCGACTCAAGGGCCCTGGCTTTCTCAAGTGTGTAATGTAAACAATATGAAAGTCAATAGTGGGGGACATTCCAAGATAGTATTAGCACAATTGATTTATTGATGGTTGCACAATGGGAGGTTATCTTTTGTTAATTGACTCAGTAAATAAGCTGGAAGGCGTCAGGGGATGGAGAAAAAGTAGCCGGTGGAGGTAAAGGGGAGGCACCTGGATTATAATTTGTTCAACTGCCAGCCTGTCTTGGTAAATTCCAAAGACCACTCCCGCTGCCAACCTCAAACACTGTCGAGCAAAATTAATTCTGCCTGGAACTCGGCATCAGTCTCCCAGGAGGGGAAGCCTCAAAGGCCATGGATTCCTATCAAACACTATATGTTTTAAACTTTTGCTTCAGGAAGGTTCAAAACCTAATAAGTGTAAAGTGTTAAAGTAAGAGCTAGAGAGAGAGAGAACTCGATCCACTCTACTTCTTTACAAATCTAGAAACAGTGGGTAAGATTTGTGTACAATGTGTGTGATACTTGTAACTTCTGAGCAGTGAGTGATTGAACTAAAGATAGAAAAAAATCCATCTTTTCCTGTTCGCAGTCCATATGCAGCACTTCTCCACAAAGGCTACTATAATTTGGTAGCTCCTCCTGGGAGAAAAAAGGGTGAGGGAAAAAACCCAACAACAATAAACCCTGTATAAATTCTGGGCAATTCCTAGTACTGCATCAACTGAAGTGGGACCTCTTGGATGGATATGTAACATTTTGGACTTGTTTAGATGGATTCTTTTTGAGACTTTTAAACTTTCATCAGAGATAGTTTAAAAATTAAAATTCTTACTGTCTTAAGGAATATCAATTTCTTTTAAACTAGTTTTTCCCTTGGTCTCCTTAAGGCCTTTTTTTTTTTTTTCCCCTTTGTTACGGGCATTCTCTAACTCCTGGCTTTTCCTTTCCTCTGCCAGCTCCATGGCAATCTATTCCAGCTACTGGCTATACTCTCTGCAGAGGAGTCCAGAGTTCAGGTCAAGGATGTATCAACACCTGTACCAACTTGGTTATTTCTCTACCTGTGAACCTGCCCCAGCTTCCCCTTTAACCATCTCCCTTCCTAATTTCCCTACTTCTGTACCTCCCTACCCCATCACACCCCTTCTCCCATTATCTTTGGCCCCAAAACTTGAAGTCCAGTTAAGTTCTCCACTCCCCTCATTGCCCTCAGTAAGTTCTTCAGTCCTATAGATCCTGCTTCTTTTATCTATTTCTTTTATGTAAGGTTCACATACTATGAATTTTGCCTCCCAACTGGAATAAATTAGCCCAGGGATTGGCACATGGTGAGTGTTCAACTAACATCTGTTAAATGAAGAGCTGAATGAGTGCATATCTTTGCCTACGACTGTATTTTTCTTCATGAAAATCGTCTCTGATCACAGTATTTCAGGGCTCAGAAACTATCAGTTACCAGTTAACTCTCAAATTAAGTGTAAACTATTCTTTCCAAGATACCCACAATCTATTTCTTTCCCTTGTTTTCTCTTCCACCAAACTCATAAACATCCTATTCTCAATCCAAAATATTGCTCAATTTCCCAGAAACTCTTCATATTTGTCTACCTCCATATCTTTTCTTATCTTCATTTCTTCAATCAGAATGTTCAATCATCTTTCCAAGATCAATTTTTGCCAGGTTCTTAAAGCCCAACTCAAATGCTACCCCCTCCATGGAACTATTTTTGGTTCCATATGCCTCTCTCTCAGTCAAGCTGGATATGCTCTCTTTCTTTTGGGGCACTTATTGTATTTAGTCCATATTACAGATATTTCTACACTTGATTTATTCTTTCCTAGTAGAAGGTAAATGCTTGGGAGACAGTGGTTAAACCTTACTTCTTTTTCTATGTCTGTATTCTCAATGCCTCATAAACAGTAAGTGCATAGTTTACTGTCATTGAATTACATTGATTTTTATTTCTTCCTTATTGTTGCAAGATTTTTTCTTTCTCTTTTGACTGCATGTTGTTTCACATTGTGTGTGTGTGTGTGTGTGTGTGTGTGTGTGTCTGTGGTTTCACTATTTGCTAGCCCAATTAACATCTTTTGTCTGGAAATACACATTCGTTAACCATTATTTTAAAGCTGTCTTCAAGATGAACAGAGGTATGGGAGAAAAACTCCTTCAGTTTGGACTCATGCAGCTCACTTTGGGTTTACCCAACTTTATGCTCTTCCCCTGCCTCTTTTAACATCTGGTAATTTGTGACACTAAAGTTCCACTGCGCACAGAGCTGCCTTGAGAGGCAAACTCCCACTCTGTGGGCCACTTTTTAGAAGCCTGTAGTCATTCGGGGAAACAAAGGCACTCCTGTTGCCTCTTCTCAATAACAATTAAGACATCAGATCAATAGAATCTTTAAATTCTTGAATGATGCTTGCAGAATAGTTTGTGTTTGTGTTAAGACAAAGGAATACTTTCCAAGCCATAAAGGTCACCCAAGAAATAACAGCGAGACAGCTTATGCATTGGGTATGCTGGTAGATTTTTGGAGAATGGCGTGTGTCCTTCTCAGTGTGTTCTGGTTTTGGAACTATTTGGCCTGTGATTTACTCCGGAGAGGGATTTCCTGGGCAAGGAGTCCCTTGTGCTGTAGGAGCCTGCCTTCAGGAGGAGGAGAGAAAATGGGGAGGGGGAGAGGGAGGGGGAAGCTTCTCTGTTCACATCTAGGGTTCCCTTAATGAGTGTAATGTTGTTGCTAATGGGATTTAACCACAATACCTATCCCTAACCTTGTCACCAAAACTGTAGTCTACATACCCCTTTTTTCAATATCGTCTGCCTGGTAACTATGCAGAAATCTGTTCTCCCAATTTTCTAAGTGGTAATCCTAGAATTATTGGCTCAGA
>NW_006779772.1:491228-498950 GCF_000442215.2 Lipotes vexillifer | reverse complement strand
CAGGGGTTGTAACTGAAACAAGGATTAAGTACCAGTACACAAAACCTCTGGAGCAATGGACAACGCGTCAATTGCTAAACATTCCATCGTAGAAGGCCCTCAGTGTTTCTCTTTTATAAAGCTTGAGATCAAGTTTGGGTAGGGAGTAAAAAAGCAAGGCAATTTAGCTCCTTTAAAGGCTTGCTCATTGGGAAGGACAGAGCTATATTTAGCTCTGTGAGGTCGCTCAGGGAAGCTAAAACGACAGGCAATTAAATGGAGAGTGTGTGTGTGTGTGTGTGTGTGTGTGTGTGTGTGTCTGTGAGTGTGTGTGTAGGAGAGTGTGCAGGAGGAGGGAAGGTTTGGGGAGATGACAATGTGGGCCATAGGAAAGAGTCTGTTCAGGAAAAATTTCATAACAGTGCAGAGTAACATGCGGATGAAACAGACTACTGGTTGACCATGTTGCAAATGTTTATTCTGATTGTGATGCCCTCAGGGCCTGAATGATTCTGAATTAGCTAGTTTCTTATGCCCCAGCTCCCCTCCCCCATAGAGTAATAATATTTATAAACCACCTGCCATTTATTGAGTACCTATTATGTACTAAACACAATGCTTTACTTTTAGAAACGTCATTTTGTTTTATTTTTTAATTGAAGTGTAGTTGATTTACAGTGTTGTGCTAGTTTCAGGTGTACAGCACAGTGCTTCAGTTATACTTACATACTTACATATATATACGCACATATATCAGATATATATACACTCTTTTTCAGATTCTTTTCCATTATGGGTTATTACAAAATACTGAATATACTTCCCTGTGCTATACAGTAGGTCCTTGTTTTCTATCTGCTTTTTTTTTTTTTTTTTTGCAGTACGCGGGCCTCTCACTGCTGTGGCCTCTCCCATTGCGGAGCACAGGCTCCGGATGCGCAGGCTCAGCGGCCATGGCTCACGGGCCCAGCCACTCCGCAGCATGTAGGATCCTCCCGGACTGGGGCACGAACCCGTGTCCCCTGCATTGGCAGGCGGACTCTCAACCACTGCGCCACCAGGGAAGCCCCTCTGTCTGCTTTATATATATAGTAGTGTGTATATATTAACCCAAACTCCTGATTTATCCCTCCCCCCTCCATTTCCTTTTTGGAAATCATAAATTTGTTTTCTCTGTCTGTGAGTCTATTTCTGTTTTGTAAATAAGTTCATTTGCATCTTTTTTTTTTAGATTCCACATATAAGTGATATATGATATTTGTCTTTCTCTGTCTGGCTTACTTTACTTAGTATGATCATCTCTAGGTCCCTCCATGTTGCTGCAAATGGCATTATTTCATTCTTTTTTATGGCTGAGTAATATTCCAATATGTATATATGCACTACATCTTCTTTATCTATTTATCTGCAGATGGATATTTAGGTTGCTTCCATGTCATGGCTACTGTAAATAGTGCTGCTATGAACGTAGGGGTGCATGTATTTTTTGAATTAGAGTTTTCTCCAGATGCATGCCCAGGAGTGGGATTGGTGGCTCATATGGTAACTCTATTTTTAGTTTTTTAAGGAACCTCCGAACTATTCTCCATAGTGGCTGCACCAATTTACATTTACAATAGTTTTTGACAACTGTGCTCTGAGAAGCAGATAATGGGAGGGTTTTGCCCTAAATCATATAGCTGGTTTAGGTTGAGGTCGATATGGTTGAGGTAGATTTGAATCTAGTTCTGTTTCTGGCTCTGCTTTACGGTGCTTCTATATCTTGCCTCCTCTACAATTCCCTGCTGCACCGGCATTTCACGGTTTTAAATTCATATATGAGAGCACTTTGACCTTCTTAGAGAAGGGCATTGAAATGCATATATATATATATGTATATAGAATTTACAGCTAAATCTACATTTTAAGGGGAGTCGTATCCTTAAAAAAGGAGTAATGAGTGACTCTTATTTATATTTTAATTTACACTCAAATCTCCTGGAACTGTAAATTATACTCCTCTTAAAAAAAAAAAGAAAGCTCTTTTCCTTCTTTTATTTATAGTGATCCTTGGAGACTGTGCTCTGCCCTTGTTCCTAGATATGGGATCATGGGGGTGGGACAGAGATTAACCAGATAGAAATATGCCAGGAAAGGAAACAGCAGGATAGAATTGAGTGACCTATAACCATCTCTCTGTGGTCCTTTCTTCCATTTTGTATGGCAGCCCTCAGGCCTGTTCAGTCTGGCGTCTTTGGATTCAAACCCTGGGTGAGTCAGGTCGATGACAGTGAATAATTCCAAGTGGAAAGATGATTTACAAGAGGGTTCATATAAACAGAGGATTCTTCTTTTAAGAGTTGAGTTTAAAATCCCAGGGCATTTTAGTGCAAGAGTATTTTCTTTATTCATACCTACCTACTCTCTTACTGAGATAGGTTAGAATCAAGTATTGTATCTTTTGGAAGACTAGTTAATGTTCTTTCATAAACAAACATCATATGAAAAATAAGTATATTTCCTTGAGTGATATATTAGTTTTAATGTAGAAGGGATTCAATAATTATTTGGAAAATCACATTTAGAAACAAACCTTTAGCTATAGAGGGCTTATCAAGGTTTTGCTCAAAGTAGACAGAGGAACACTTTCAATCTGATAGAACCTCTTTGGGCCTCCTTGGACAAGGTCACCTCTCAGGCCCTGTTGAGCTCAAATAGTCAATGAATCTATAATAGCCAAACTTGCTTTCACTTCTGGGTTCATTCCTTGAGGGATGGGGATGAAGTTGCCAAGGGGGCAGAAACCCTCTGTAAGCCTAGATGTAGCTGTAGATATAAAGCAGAATCTTCCCTCCATTGTCCCAGATAATAGAGAAAGGGACCTTAGAGGCGCTCAAGTTTGAAGCAGATGAAGACGAAAAAGAACACTGAACATTAAAAATTGTGGTGGATATTAAAAAAAAAAATCTAGGCTTATCACTGAGACCCAGGAAGCAACTCTCAGGGGTCAGTCCTGCTGCCATTTACCTCGGCCAATTTAATCACCTGGGCACTTGGTGATTACCTGTGAAAGAGTGAGGTGGAAGGAAAACTCAAACAGTAGGTGTGGCAAAATCACATTGATGGGCTTGGGGATCTTTCCTATGATTCTCCCCTCAGAAATTTGCCTTCCTAATTATGTTTGGCTTAGCCCAATATTGAAAATTAGTTGTTCTCCCCAGAGTTGCTCTGAAGTTAAACTGCAGAGGCAGTTAGTTGAGGAGCATGCCCTTTGGAATATGCAGGATAAAACATTTTCTGGCACCAATGTAGTAAAAAAAACCCAAAGTTGTCTTAATTTTAAAGAAAAGCATAATTTGAGCACCTTACCAGCCTTCAAGTATTTATTGCATTTATAACAACTACATAAATGAGATTATTTTTACTTACATATATATGCTTTTACCTAGAGAATGTTATGCCTTCACCCCCAGCCTTCTTGGAAGCTATAATAATGAACCAAATCTCTCAGACTCAAGCACTGTGCCCTGCATATAATATAATCAGAAATTTTTGTTGAATAAATAAATGTTCCTGATTGGGAAGGGCCTCATTCCATAGCACTGAAGCAATAGATTAGGATGGATTTGAAATGTTCCAGCTAGAGATGGCTTGGCAATCTTGGATCCTCAGGCTACACAGTTGTTGTCATAGGGGTTCTTGAAGGAGCTCCCTTCCTTCCTTCCTTCCTTCCTTCCTTCCTTCCTCTTCTTTCTTTAGATTGAAATTATTTCAAATTCTAATCTTACTTATATACAAATTTGAAAGTAGGTACAGTCCTTGAATTTATTGCTTTGAAACAACTGCAAATCCAAAACAAATTTACAGATAGAATTTAAACAAAATGGCAAAACACAACATTCAAATTAACAGCATTGGTTTAACATGATGGATGATGGTTTGCTAACATTGAATCTCCACTCATGACATTAATATTGTGCCAACTAGTAGGATGAAGATATTTTGATTTTGACACGCTTATATTTCCATGCGGAGTATATCAGATGATTCTTCTAGCACTTTCCTCTGCTTAAACCACTGCTTTGGTAACCAACAAAGCTTTGGTCCACACAGCATACTGGAACATCATTTGACCTTCACTTGAGATAAATCTATAATTTACTTACTGGGACAGATCCAGGTTTTGTGGGGCTTAAATAGCATACAATTCTGAGGGCTTTCTTTGGTAAAAAGAATGAAAACAGAATTGCTAGCACCCTTCCCAGGGCCTTGGAATGGATCTGTGTACATGAGGAGTTCTGAATCTCAAACTCCATTACCTTGTTGCTAAATCCATCTGTGTTCACGCATCAAATCCTTCTCCACTGTTTTTTTTCCCTTGTTGCCAATAAAACAGTACAATCCTGCAACAATTAGGAGTGGCATTTTTTTTAATATTAAGAAATTCAACTTTAAATGACACATTAGTGCTTTTAAGATTATTCTCAAAATAAAAACAGAGAATTAAACATTATCATTGATAACACAGAGAAAGTTGAGAAATATGTTTCTATTAAAGTCTCTTCCCTTGATACATTTCCTTAGAGGAGAGATACTGGGGTGAAGTTTTAGGGATCTTGCTATACTTTGCTATGTTGGATTTACAGTGGCCAAAACTTGGGAATAGAGAGTTTAGCAGTCCGCTGGAAAATCTTTTTCCAACCTGCCTGACTTCTGAGGGTTTGAGTTTCGGGCACAGCAACTGTGCGTTGACAACCCCTGGGCTCCATAGTTTGCTTGGTTTTTGACTTGATGTCAAGGTTGGGAAGACCTGTGGGCATGCAGTGCCAAAGCAAGCCTTAGGCCAATATTTCTCTGGGGACCAGAGGGATAAACAGAATGCAGACGTCAGGATCTGTCTCAGGGATGGTGTCTTAGAGTCCAACAGGTGTGATTAGGTGTGCTATGAGTCACAACTCTGGAGGCGGGCAAACAGTGGGCACAGATGGTAATGGAAGGGTCAGACAGGCAAAGGAAACCAGGGTCAAGAAGCTCTTGGAGCCAAGACATTGGTTGACATGATGGAGCAGGTATTAATATCATGATCAAGCAAGTCCCATGCTTTGGGCCTGAGGTCTTCCTGCCTTCCTTCCCCAGGGGAACTCACGTCTACAGGACTGTTCTTGGGCTCATAAACATTAGGTCTGAAACCACATATAAGGACAGGAAATGGATGTGTCTCTTTCTTACTGGGGAGATTCTGGAATTGAGATAGGCTGGGACCTGGAACATTTACTGCGGTGCTTGCACATGGACAAATGTCTCCTCAAGCAACAAAATACGAAGAAACTATATGGGACAAAAAATAATGGTGTGCATGTGCAGTTGGGGCAAATTATGGACAGCAAGATACAAAGAGACCAAAAACACCCAACTGCCACTTCTGAAGAGCAGGGAGAACAAACAGGGTGTTGGGAGCAAAGGTAGGGTACTGTGCATGCCTCCTGCACTCAACACCACCAAAGGGGTGGGTAGAACACCTAAGCCAGCCCTCTAGCCCAACCCCTAGACACACCCCTACCCTCACCCCATATAAGGAACCAGCTTGATCCCCTTGGGAAGTGAGCAAGCAAGGGAACCTGCTACTTGTTTTTGCTCCCCTCTGCTGCAGCAGGGACCCCAGTGAAGTCTTTCCTGAATTTCTTGTCTGGCCTCTAATCAATTTCTATTGATTAAGGAGGCCTAGAACTCTGGTAGGTAACAGAATTATCCTTACTAGAGCTGATTGGAGAATGAACTATATGATAGTCAAGATCTGCCCTCCTCCCTCAGGCTCTCTTCCTTCTAAGACAGGAGAATCTTCCAAGAAACCCCCATAGAAGACATCCTCCAGGCTGCCAGTATCCAGGTTGCAAATTCTGATTTGAGCTTAGTTTCAAGAAAATGTTTATCTTGGAAAATTTTGAGGCTTGTCATCAAAGACCCTAACTTTCTATCTCCCTATCTTATGGGGTTACTGTGAAATTCAAGTGTGAATATGTGTGTGTGTGTGTGTGTGTGTGTGTGTGTGTGTGTGTTTTGCAATTGGTAATTGTTTTCAGATGAGATTATCTCACCTGATAATAATACATTTTTACTGAGATATAATTGACATAGAACACTATATTAATTTCAGATGTACAACACAATGTTTAGATATTTATATATGTTGCATAATGATAGCCACAATCAGTCTAGTTAATGTCCATTACCATACATAGTTACAATTCTTTTTTCTTGTGACTCTAAATCCTTTTTTCTTTTTTTTTTCTTTATGTTTTTGTTTCCTTTCTATTTCTGGTGAAAAAATATTCCATTGGAAATTTTATATTGGAAGAAATATTTTTAGAGAAGGGAGAGTTCCTCAGATTTAAAAGAGAACTTTTTTTTTTTTTTTAACTCCTAGCTGTTTAAGGTACTAAATAAACCTCTTTATCTAATCAATTAGGCCTTTCACACAATACACTCAACTGATGCTGGGGTAGAATACATATTCATTCCCAGTCACATGAGGTCTTATCAGTTACAAGACAGAAAAAGAATTAGCCACTCTTGCGTTGTAAGAGGATACCTGTGGGTTGGTTCATTTTTCTTGAAATATTTGTGGGGGGATGCGGGGTGATCTGAAAGCTTATGAAGGAAACAGGTTATTTTGTTCGCGAAACCTTCTCTGAAGTAGTTAGTAGGGTTCATCTGATGACATTAACTTTGGTGGTAATTTCCATGATGTCAAGGGCATGCTGGAGATTGAAGAGGGATTAAAGCCAACTTGAACAATCAAAGCATTACAGTACATTGACTTGACTTGGCAGGCTGCACCGCAAGTTGACACCTTTTCCACCTAATCCTATACAATTCAAGTCTGTGGTGGTAGGTAGACTACTTTCAAGTGGCCAGAAGAGGTGAAGCAGGCGAGGTGGGAAATTTAAGATTCTGTACAAGTGTGTGTAGACCTCCTGGAGAATACGCTCAAGACCAACTTGCCATCCAGAGTTGCATGAGGATTAAAACCAAGGATTAAGGACCAAGTTTTTTGTTCTGTTTTTTTCTTTGAAACGTTTCAAAAATAAACTTAGTTTCTATTTACCCTTCCTCTGCCCACTCCCAAAATTTTCCAGATATACCTTTCTCCTAAAACCTTTTTAATCCCTCATGTGATTATCAACTCTTCTGTGAAAAGAGTCAGGTTTGCCCAGGAACTTTACTGAATAAAGATGAGTGTATATTTTAAAAAGGAAACAGCTGGATGGCAAAAGCCAGGGAGGGAGGCAGCTCTTGTTTCATTAGCAAAGGGAAGTTTGAGGGCTCAGAGGGAACTGGCCGGCAGCCATGGCGGGGAGAAGAAAAGGAAACACACGATCATAAAGAACTAATCATGAAAAATGGAAAGTGAGGACGGCCAAGAACAACAAGCAATGAATAGATTTGGAATGGGGAAAAAGACGAAGGCGAGTGCAAAGCCATCTCAGGAAAGAGGCAGTGAAAGCATGTGCGTTTCATTGGAAAAAAATTAATAATTCTGAAAATCATTAAAGTGTCCTATGGAAAATGTTTGAAGATAACTTTTCCCACTCAGGTTTTATTTCTTTTGTGCCATTTCAGAGTCTATTTCAGTGCATGGGAAAACAAAATAGCACTAGAGGGGGAAATAATGTATACTGTACCAGAGTGTTTGGTTTCTTTCTTTCTGTTTTTTGTTTCGTTTTGTTTAATTTTTAATTTCTGCCATATGGTAGGGAAAGAAAG
>NW_006779772.1:467446-491096 GCF_000442215.2 Lipotes vexillifer | reverse complement strand
AGGGAAAGAAAGCAATTAGTTTGGCTATATAAGGTCAAAGACTACATCCAAACAGATAAATCAAGTGTTTCTAAGAGTAACTCATACAAATTCTAGCTTTAATTAGAACTATCATAAATATCTTTATCTGTGCAGTAATCACCTAATGCCTATTTGTATGTAATAGGGGAGTGATGGTTTAGGACTCACAGGTATATCTCTAAATATTTTCAGATGCAATTAGCATGGATTGAAGGAGGACCTAAGAGGAAAACCAGATCCTAGTCTGTCCTTCATCTTGAAATCTGTTCAACAAGATAAAATATACAAACTTGGCCAACAGTCCAGACAATTCTAGAGAGAAGACATTTTTTAAAAAAACTTTTTGAAGGCTTTACATCAGTTGCAGACAAGACCATACCAATGACCTGGTGCTGGTCTTTCACTGGGATGGGGTGGTGGTGGTGCTTATCAGTTTTTTTTCTTTTTAAATTAGTTTTTAATAGCAGCATTTGTTTAAGGAGGAAAAAAAAAGAACGCAGGGTGGTGAGTTCTGGAATGTACATTAATCTTGTTAATGCCACCACACTGCATGGTTGGCAAAACAGGACTTTTGAATCAACCTGTTTTTTTTGTGGTAGCAATACTTGAGAACTAAGGCCAGGGAACTAGAGATACATGAAAAGTGTATGAAGACAGGATACAGGATTTCCTATGATTTTATGTTGTTCTTAATTAGGAAGCATATTGGCAGCAAATGCTAACATGTGTTAGGATGTTAAGTTGGAGCCAAATAAATGTTTTCTATTACAACTCCGAATCCCATGCCTAGTTAGAATCCATTCAGTTCTGCTCACGACTTACAAAATTCCTTTACGAGTCACCTTGGGGGGCAATTTTCTGTTGGCTTACAGGGCAAAACCACTTTTCACCACATGTTTTCCTGAAGGATCATCTTCAACTCAGGATGGAAGTCAAAGATTGAAGGGCGGTGACCCCTGTTCTTGGAACTGCTTTGCTTGGTGGTAATGGGTGGTCCTTAATACTCGCACTCAGTTTGACCTGAGAGTTGGAACTGGGTGTCAGGGAGCCCAAGCAACATCCTCTCAGTGGTGTTTATTTTTGTCTTGGTGGAGGAGGAGGGAAGGGATGAAGATGGAATGTCTACCAAAAAAAGATTATGAGTTAAGGTAGTTACATTAGAGAAATATTTGCTTTTATACACAAGGAACCATGTATAAGGAATGTTCATTAAACTCATTGTTTGCAGCAGTAAAATCTTAGAAACAATCTAAATGTCCATCAAAAAGGAATGGATAAATATACCATGGTATGGAGTACTCCAGAGCAGTTAAAGGAATGAGTCAAGACTTGTAGTGAGGCCAGCTCTCAACAACATGTTAGGGAATTATATAGGGGATATAATCTTAACATATCCACACTACTATATATAAAATAGATAACCAACAAGGACCTACTGTTTAGCACAGGCAACTATACTCATTATTTTGTAATAGCCTATGAGGGAAAATAATCTGAAAAAAATATATATGTATATCTGAATCACTGTGCTGTACACTAGAAACTAACAGGACACTGTAAATCAGCTATACTTCAACTAAAAAAAAAAAAGGATGTTAGGGGAAATAAGCATGTTTCAGAATATTCTACGCAGTATCATGCCACTTGCATTAAAAACCCAATAAAACAATGGTATATTTTGCACGGGCTCATATAAATGTATGTAAGAATATCCCATAAATTCTGGAAGGATATGTATCCAGAGTAATTCTACCTCAGAAGATGGAGAAGGTACCAAGACTACTAATAAAGTCAAAGGAAGTCTCGTCTCGTTCCTAGTATATGCTTTTTAAAAATATTCATGTTCTATTTCTAAAGTTAAAAATTAATTGAAAAGGAAAAGAGTGAATGGTTATGAAGCTGTTTCCCAAAATTGAATACCAAAGCATTTTCGCTGCGTTTGGATCTTCCATTGCAAGTTGGCTGTACAACCTCTGTGAAGCCTTTAGGGGTAATTGGTACACAGATAATTCTATCTGGGTCTTAGAAATCTTAAAAAAAAAGATTTTCTCTAAGTGGCTTTTTCACTGCTGGGTTTGAGTAATTTTATACACTTTCATATATATAGCTGAGATGACACAGGAACTCCGCTGTACCTGCCTTTAGGTTGCAAATCTCCCTCATTTTTTAATGTCAATGAATTTTATGTCAATGAAATTCAGGTTCTAAGGGAATCCTAAGGTCTTCACTCTCTATGCTATCAACGTATTGCCTGGAACTCTTCAGCATTTTCTCACATGGCTTTACTCACACCAGTCCCTGTTTCAGAACATTCTTCCCCTAGTTTTTTTTTTTCTCTAGAAAATAAATTTTATTAACTAAAAAAGAAAAAAAGATTTCCTTGTATTTAATTAAAATAGAAATGCCCTGACTGTAACTGTGTTATTTTCTTCAAAAATGAAACAAACAAACAAAAAATCCTGGTTATTCACAAACAGTGTTATTTGCCATTTTAACTATTCTTCCTCTAATTTTTGCACAGCCTATTTCCTCACCTCACCCAGTCTCTTCTTATTTGTCCCTACTGTGCCTTCTCTGATCTCTCCGTCATTCCTTCTCTCCTGTTTGTAATTATTTACTCATCTTTGCTCATTCATTTATCTTCTCTCTCCTCCTCTAGCATGTACATTTCAAGAGAGAAGGGAATTCATTTTGCTTTCACTGCTGTGCCTCAGTGCCTAGAACAGTGTCAGGAACATGTGTCAAGTGTGTCAACAAGTGTCAAGGTGCTCAATCAATATTTTTCCACTGAATGAACAGGCTTGTGGTGGGGTTTTTGTTACTTGTTATTCATCCATGTGTAACACTTTCAAAGCTTTGGAAATTATTAAATCACTTTTCTCCACTTTATATTTAAAACTCCTGTTATTCTTAATAAGATTCCGTTTAAGCTGCTTTTTCTTTTTCCTTATAAACAATCCCACACAAGATATGGGTTAAAAAAAAAATTAACCAAAAAAGTGAGGAGGTACAAAATAGCATTCATTTAGTGAAAAGAGATTTTCTCCTGTAGTCTTAAATGAAAATCTTTTAACCAATATATCAAATCTTACATAAACCATGAAATGAAATGACTATCAGAAATAATTTTGAGAAGAAAAACTGTCATCTCCAAAGCAGTAAAATCTCCATAAAATTGTGTAAACTAATTACTAGGTTAAGTAAAATTGCTGAAATATATCAGGACCTTCAAATGTCTCCAGGGCAGACATAATACAGTAATTCTCGAATAGTCAATCAGGAAAGATACTGTAATGGGCAGGATGAAGTTAGTGTAATAATCTTACTTAGTTTTTGTCCTGAGACTTATAAAGAGACTATTGGTGGCAGATTACACATACAGAAGAGATGTCTGTTAGTGCAGCATGATACGAGCTGGCCTTTTGAGGCTCATGGGTCTTGAGCTCAGTGGAACTGAAATGGAGATGATGTACCCATTTATTCTGCTCAGATGCTAAAGCATACATGCCTTTAAATCTATCCAAATGTTTCTTTTCAGCCACCCTCATCAAAAGAAATAAAAAGGTTTTTCTATATGGTACTTTTTATTTTAGGTTATTAGATGCCTTTACATATATTACATTTTTTAAAAAAAGTTTATTTATTTAGCTGCACTGAGTCTGTTGCGGGCTTCTCTCTAGCTGTAGCGTGTGGGCTTCTCTAGTTGTGGTGCAGGGGCTCTAGAGTGCGTGAGCTCAGTAGTTGCGACAGGGTTTAGTTGCCCCGTGGCATGTGGGATCTTAGTTCCCCAACCAGGGATCGAACCTGCATCCGCTGCATTGGAAGGCAGATTCTTAACCACTGGACCACCAGGGAAGTTCCTGCATATTACACTTTGGCATGTGGATAGCAATGAAAATAAGAGCAGAAGCCTCAAAATAACAGATGCACAGTGGAAGACCTCATGTTCCTTTGTTTTAGTAAAAACTCTATGTTTTAAGAAGGTATGTTGATAATCCAAAGTAAACCACTAGGATTTGATAAACTCATTGGAATATTGAATATTTATTTTATCAGGTAATTTAATATAAATTTGTATTTATATATGCTGTATAAATATATTTAAATATATAATATAAATCACATACATTTATATTTAATTTATTGAATATTAAATTTAATTTATTATATATTAAATATATTATATTAATATAATTTGTACATATATACTTTATATTAATTTAAATATATATATTTACATTGGTGACATTGTTTGGAAAAACCCAAAAACTAATCTTATACTCAGTCAAGAAGATAATCATTCTGGATCACAATTGATGGTTTACACATATGTCTTTCTCATACTCCTTGAAGATAAGGACTTCTACCTTTTTTGCTTTATTCCCCAGTGTTCAGTTTTTGGAATGAATGAATAACCCTTAACAGATTCCCTTCACATAATCATTTCCTAGAGGTATGATTCAAAGATAGAAATTTGTCCAGAATATTGTTGGTCCTCAGAAATAAAATTTCACTAGACACAAATGTTGATTTCCTCATACTCTCTCACAGTGATTTCTACCCTGGCTCAAGACAGTGATTCGTGAAAGAAGAGTGGTAAGAAGCAGACCTCTTGAAAGTGGTAAGTATCAGACCACAAGTTCAGAGGATGGCAAATGAGGAATAAAACTGGGAACACACATTACCATGTACCCAAATGGCTTGCACATTAGAACCTCTACACCCTCCCCTGCCCCAATTAAAGTGGAGGGAAATCTCCATGCTGATTGGGTTCTTTCCTCAGTGTCTGAACCTGCCATTGCCTGGCTGGCCTCCCTGTCTCTCTGGAATTGATAATGAGGTTCAAGAGAGAGGTATAGTCCTCACTAAACATGTCACCTCTATTTAGCACCTTTTCCAGGATGGCAGCCACTATTGTTTATTATGTCCCTGATCAGCTGTCACTATTCATAAAGTAATCACTGCCATTAACACATCACCCCTCAAGCCATCTGCTGCTGCATGGCACACACTAAGCTGTGGGCTGCAAGCTAAGCAGATGTCACCTAAGAATGACAGTACCACAGCAAAGGTGGGAAGTCATCATGGTGAAAGAGGATATGTCACGTCAAATAATTCTACTTTTTGATATACTATAGTGCAATGGGCAAAGATATTTCTTGCTCACCTGGCATAAGTTTAAAAGAAAAAAATTCTTATTTGAGATGCTTACTTTTTTTTAACATCTTTATTGGTGTATAATTGCTTTACAATGTTGTGTTAGTTTCTGCTGTATAACAAGGGGAATCAGCTATATGTATACATATATCCCCATATCCCCTCCCTCTTGTGTCTCCCTTCCACCCTCCCTAACTCACCCCTCTAGGTGGTCACAAAGCACTGAGCTGATCGGAATTCATTTTGCTTTCACTGCTGTGCCTCAGTGCCTAGAACAGTGTCAGGAACATGTGTCAAGTGTGTCAACAAGTGTCAAGGTGCTCAATCAATATTTTTCCACTGAATGAACAGGCTTGTGGTGGGGTTTTTGTTACTTGTTATTCATCCATGTGTAACACTTTCAAAGCTTTGGAAATTATTAAATCACTTTTCTCCACTTTATATTTAAAACTCCTGTTATTCTTAATAAGATTCCGTTTAAGCTGCTTTTTCTTTTTCCTTATAAACAATCCCACACAAGATATGGGTTAAAAAAAAAATTAACCAAAAAAGTGAGGAGGTACAAAATAGCATTCATTTAGTGAAAAGAGATTTTCTCCTGTAGTCTTAAATGAAAATCTTTTAACCAATATATCAAATCTTACATAAACCATGAAATGAAATGACTATCAGAAATAATTTTGAGAAGAAAAACTGTCATCTCCAAAGCAGTAAAATCTCCATAAAATTGTGTAAACTAATTACTAGGTTAAGTAAAATTGCTGAAATATATCAGGACCTTCAAATGTCTCCAGGGCAGACATAATACAGTAATTCTCGAATAGTCAATCAGGAAAGATACTGTAATGGGCAGGATGAAGTTAGTGTAATAATCTTACTTAGTTTTTGTCCTGAGACTTATAAAGAGACTATTGGTGGCAGATTACACATACAGAAGAGATGTCTGTTAGTGCAGCATGATACGAGCTGGCCTTTTGAGGCTCATGGGTCTTGAGCTCAGTGGAACTGAAATGGAGATGATGTACCCATTTATTCTGCTCAGATGCTAAAGCATACATGCCTTTAAATCTATCCAAATGTTTCTTTTCAGCCACCCTCATCAAAAGAAATAAAAAGGTTTTTCTATATGGTACTTTTTATTTTAGGTTATTAGATGCCTTTACATATATTACATTTTTTAAAAAAAGTTTATTTATTTAGCTGCACTGAGTCTGTTGCGGGCTTCTCTCTAGCTGTAGCGTGTGGGCTTCTCTAGTTGTGGTGCAGGGGCTCTAGAGTGCGTGAGCTCAGTAGTTGCGACAGGGTTTAGTTGCCCCGTGGCATGTGGGATCTTAGTTCCCCAACCAGGGATCGAACCTGCATCCGCTGCATTGGAAGGCAGATTCTTAACCACTGGACCACCAGGGAAGTTCCTGCATATTACACTTTGGCATGTGGATAGCAATGAAAATAAGAGCAGAAGCCTCAAAATAACAGATGCACAGTGGAAGACCTCATGTTCCTTTGTTTTAGTAAAAACTCTATGTTTTAAGAAGGTATGTTGATAATCCAAAGTAAACCACTAGGATTTGATAAACTCATTGGAATATTGAATATTTATTTTATCAGGTAATTTAATATAAATTTGTATTTATATATGCTGTATAAATATATTTAAATATATAATATAAATCACATACATTTATATTTAATTTATTGAATATTAAATTTAATTTATTATATATTAAATATATTATATTAATATAATTTGTACATATATACTTTATATTAATTTAAATATATATATTTACATTGGTGACATTGTTTGGAAAAACCCAAAAACTAATCTTATACTCAGTCAAGAAGATAATCATTCTGGATCACAATTGATGGTTTACACATATGTCTTTCTCATACTCCTTGAAGATAAGGACTTCTACCTTTTTTGCTTTATTCCCCAGTGTTCAGTTTTTGGAATGAATGAATAACCCTTAACAGATTCCCTTCACATAATCATTTCCTAGAGGTATGATTCAAAGATAGAAATTTGTCCAGAATATTGTTGGTCCTCAGAAATAAAATTTCACTAGACACAAATGTTGATTTCCTCATACTCTCTCACAGTGATTTCTACCCTGGCTCAAGACAGTGATTCGTGAAAGAAGAGTGGTAAGAAGCAGACCTCTTGAAAGTGGTAAGTATCAGACCACAAGTTCAGAGGATGGCAAATGAGGAATAAAACTGGGAACACACATTACCATGTACCCAAATGGCTTGCACATTAGAACCTCTACACCCTCCCCTGCCCCAATTAAAGTGGAGGGAAATCTCCATGCTGATTGGGTTCTTTCCTCAGTGTCTGAACCTGCCATTGCCTGGCTGGCCTCCCTGTCTCTCTGGAATTGATAATGAGGTTCAAGAGAGAGGTATAGTCCTCACTAAACATGTCACCTCTATTTAGCACCTTTTCCAGGATGGCAGCCACTATTGTTTATTATGTCCCTGATCAGCTGTCACTATTCATAAAGTAATCACTGCCATTAACACATCACCCCTCAAGCCATCTGCTGCTGCATGGCACACACTAAGCTGTGGGCTGCAAGCTAAGCAGATGTCACCTAAGAATGACAGTACCACAGCAAAGGTGGGAAGTCATCATGGTGAAAGAGGATATGTCACGTCAAATAATTCTACTTTTTGATATACTATAGTGCAATGGGCAAAGATATTTCTTGCTCACCTGGCATAAGTTTAAAAGAAAAAAATTCTTATTTGAGATGCTTACTTTTTTTTAACATCTTTATTGGTGTATAATTGCTTTACAATGTTGTGTTAGTTTCTGCTGTATAACAAGGGGAATCAGCTATATGTATACATATATCCCCATATCCCCTCCCTCTTGTGTCTCCCTTCCACCCTCCCTAACTCACCCCTCTAGGTGGTCACAAAGCACTGAGCTGATCTCCCTGTGCTATGCAGCTGCTTTCCACTAGCTGTTTTACATTTGGTAGTGTATATATGTCAACGCTACTCTATCACTTCGTCCCAGCTTCCCATTCCCCGACCTGGTGTCCTTAAGTCCATTCTCTACATCTGCATCTTTATTCCTGTCCTGCCCCTAGGTTCATTAGAACCATTTTTAGATTCCATATATATGTGTTAGCATATGGTATTCATTTTACTCTTTCTGACTTACCAATCTGTATGACAGACTCTAGGTCGATCCACCTCACTACAAATAACTCAATTTTGTTTCCTTTTATGGCTGAGTAATATTCCATTGTATGTACGTGCCACATCTTCTTTATCCATTCATCTGCCTATAGACACTTAGGTTGCTTCCATGTCCTGGCTATTGTAAATAGAGCTGCAGTGAATATTGTGGTACATGTCTCTTTTTGAATTATGGTTTTCTCAGGGTATATGCCCAGTAGTGGGATTGCTGGGTCATATGGTAGTTCTATTTGTAGTTTTTTAAGGAACCTCCATACTGTTCTCCATAGTGGCTGTATCAATTTACATTCCCACCAGCAGTGCAAGAGTGTTCCCTTTTCTCCACACCCTCTCCAGCATTTATTGTTTCTAGATATTTTGATGATGGCCATTCTGACTGGTGTGAGGTGATACCTCATTGTGGTTTTGATTTGCATTTCTCTAATGATTAGTGATGTTGAGCACCCTTTCATGTGTTTGTTGGCAATCTGTATATCTTCTTGGGAGAAATGTCTGTTTAGGTCTTCCATCCATTTTTTGATTGGGTTCTTTGTTTTTCTGATATTGACTTGAATGAGTTCCTTGTATATTTTGGAGATTAATCCTTGGTCAGTTGCTTCATTTGCAAATATTTTCTCCCATTCTGAGTGTTGTCTTTTCGTCTTGTTTATGGTTTTTTTTTGCTGTGCAAATCTTTTAAGTTTCATTAGGTCCCATTTGTTTATTTTTGTTTTTATTTCCATTTCTCTAGGAGGTGGGTCAAAAAGGATCTTGCTGTGATTTATGTCATAGAGTGTTCTGCCTATGTTTTCCTCTAAGAGTTTGATAGTGTCTGGCCTTACATGTAAGTCCTTAATCCATTTTGAGTTTATTTTTGTGTATGGTGTTAGGAAGTGTTCTAATTTCATTCTTTTACAAGTAGCTGTGCAGTTTTCCCAGCACCAATAATTGAAGAGACTGTCTTTTCTCCACTGTATATTCTTGCCTCCTTTAACAAAGATAAGGTGACCATATGTGCATGGATTTATCTCTGGGCTTTCTATCCTGTTCCATTGATCTATATTTCTGTTTTTGTGCCAGTACCATACTGTCTTGATTACTGTAGCTTTGTAGTATAGTCTGAAGTCAGGAAGCCTGGTTCCTCCAGCTCCATTTTTCTTTCTCAAGATTGCTCTGGCTATTTGGGGTCTTTTGTGTTTCCATACAAATTGTGAAATTTTTTGTTCTACTTCTGTGAAAATTGTCAGTGGTAGTTTGATAGGGATTGCATTGAATCTGTAGATTGCTTTGGGTAGTATAGTCATTTTCACAGTGTTGATGCTTCCAATCCAAGAACATGATATATCTCTCCATCTGTTTGTGTCATCTTTAATTTCTTTCATCAGTGTCTTATAGTTTTCTGCATACAGACCTTTTGTCTCCTTAGGTAGGTTTATTCCTAGGTATTTTATTCTTTTTGTTGCAGTGGTAAATGGGAGTGTTTCCTTAATTTCTCTTTCAGATTTTTCATAATTAGTGTATAGGGACACAAGAGATTTCTGTGTATTAATTTTGTATCCTGCTACTTTGCCAAATTCATTGGTTAGTTCTAGTAGTTCTCTGGTAGCATCTTTAGGATTCTCTATGTATAGTATCATGTCAACTGCAAACAGTGACAATTTTACATCATCTTTTCCTATTTGCTTTCCTTTTATTTCTTTTTCCTCTCTGATTGCCAAGGGCTAAAACTTCCAAAACTATGTTGCATAATAGTGGTGAGAGTGGGCAACCTTTTCTTGTTCCTGATCTTAGAGGAAATGTTTCAGTTTTTAACCATTGAGAATGATGTTGGCTGTGGGTTTGTCACATATGGCCTTCATTATGTTGAGGTAACTTCCCTCTATGCACACTTCCTGGAGAGTTTTATCATAAATGGGTGTTGAATTATGTCAAAAGCATTTTCTGCATCTATTGCGATTATCATATGGTTCTTATTATTCAATTTGTTAATATGATGTATCTCATTGATGGATTTGTGTATATTGAAGAATCCTTGCATTCCTGGGGTAAACCCTACTTGATCATGGTGTATGATCCTTTTAATGTGCTGTTGGATTCTGTTTGCTAGTATTTTGTTGAGAATTTTTGTATCTATGTTCATCAGTGATAATGGCCGGTAGTTTTCTTTTTTTGTGACATCTTTGTCTGGTTTTCGTATCAGGGTGATGGTGGCCTTGTAGAATGAGTTTGGGAGTGTTTCTCCCTCTGCTATATTTTGGAAGAGTTTGAGAAGGATAGGTGTTAGCTCTTCTCTAAATGTTTGATAGAATTCGCCTGTGAGGCCATCTGGTCCTGGGCTTTTGTTTGTTGGGAGATTTTTAATCACAGTTACAATTTCAATGCTTGTGATTGGCCTGTTCATATTTTCTATTTCTTCCTGGTTCAGTCTTGGCAGGTTGTACTTTTCTAAGAATTTGTCCATTTCTTCCAGGTTGTCTATTTTATTGGCATATAGTTGCTTTTAGTAGTCTCTCATGATCTTTTGTATTTCTGCAGTGTCAGTTGGTACTTCTCCTTTTTCATTTCTATTTCTGTTGATTTGAGTCTTCTCTCTTCTTTTCTTGATGAGTCTGGCTGATGGTTTATCAATTTTGTTTATCTTCTTAAAGAACCAGCTTTTAGTTTTATTGATCTTTAGTATTGTTTACTTCATTTCTTTTTCATTTATTTCTGATCTGAATTTTATGATTTCTTTCCTTCTGCTAACTTTGGGTTTTTTTTGTTCTTCTTTCTCTAAGTGCTTTAAGTGTAAGGTTGGGTTGTTTATTTGAGATTTTTCTTGTTTCTTGAAGTAGGATTGTATTGCCATAAACTTCCCTCTTAGGACTGTTTTTGCTGCATCCCGTAGGTTTTGGGTCATCATATTTTCATTGCCATTTGTTTCTAGGTATTTTTTGATTTCCTCTTTGATTTCTTCAGTGATGCCCTGGTTATTTAGTAGCATACTGTGTAGCCTCCATGTGTTTGTATTTTTTACATTTTTTTTTTTTCTGTAGTTGATATCTAGTCTCATAGCTTTGTGGTCAGAAAAGATAATATGATTTCAATTTTCTTAAATTTACCAAGGCTTGATTTGTGACCCAAAATATGATCTATCCTGGATAATGTTCCATGTGCACTTGAGAAGAAAGTGTATTCTGTTGATTTTGGATAGAATGTCCTATAAATATCAGTTAAGTCCGTTTGGTCTAATGTGTCATTTAAAGCTTGTGTTTCCTTACTTATTTTCATTTTGGATGATCTGTCCATTGGTGAAAGTGAGGTGTTAAAGTCCCCTACTGTTATTGTGTTACTGTTGATTTCCACTTTTATGGCTGTTAGCATTTGCTTTATATATTGAGGTGCTCCTATGTTGGGTGCATAAATATTTATAATTTTTATATCTTCTTCTTGGATTGATCCCTTGATCATTATGTAGTGTCCTTCTTTTTCTATAGTCTTTATTTTAAAGTCTATTTTGTCTGATATGAGTATTGCTACTCCAGCTTTCTTTTGATTTCAATTTGCATGGAATATATTTTGCCATCCCTCCACTTTCAGTCTGTATGTGTTCCTAGGTCTGAAGTGGGTCTCCTGTAGACAGCATATATATGGGTCTTGCTTTTGTATCCATTCAGCCAGTCTGTTTCTTTTGGTTGGAGCATTTAATCCATTTACATTTAAGGTAATTGTCAATATGTATGTTCCTATTACCATTTTCTTAATTGTTTTGGGCTTGTTTTTGTAGATCTTTTCCTTTGCTTGTGTTTCTTGCCTAAAGAAGTCCCTTTAGCATTTGTTGTAAAGCTGGTTTGCTGGTGCTGAATACTCTTAACTTTTGCTTGTCTCTAAAGGTTTTCCTTCCTCCCTTGAATCTGAATGAGAGAACCTTGTGGAGTACAGTAATTTTGGTTGTAGGTTTTTCCCTTTCATCACTTTAAATGTGTCCTGTCACTCCCTTCTGGCTTGCAGAGTTTCTGCTGAAAGATCAGCTGTTAACCTTATGGGGATTCCCTTGTATGTTATTTGTTGCTTTTCCCTTGTTGCTTTTAATAATTTTTCTTCGTATTTATTTTTTGATAATTTGATTAATATGTGTCTTGGCATTTTTCTCCTTGGGTTTATCCTGTATGGGACTCTCTGTACTTCCTGGACTTGACTGACTTTTCTTTCCCATGTTAGGGAAGTTTTTGACTATGATCTCTTCAAATATTTTCTCAGACCCTTTCTTTTTGTCTTCTTCTTCTGGGACCCCTATAATTCGAATGTTGGTGTGTTTAATGTTGTCCCAGAGGTCGCTGAGACTGTCCTCAATTCTTTTCATTGTTTTTTCTTTATTCTGCTCTATGGCAGTTATTTCCACTATTCTATCTTCCAGGTCACTTACCTGTTCTTCTGCCTCAGTTATTCTGCTATTGATTCTTTCTAGAGTATTTTCAATTTCACTTATGTGTTGTTAATCATTTTTTGTTTGCTTTTTAGTTTTTCTACTTCCTTGTTAAATGTTTGTTGTGTTTTCTCCATTCTATTTCTGAGATTTTGAATCATCTTTACTATCATTACTCTGAATTCTTTTTCAGGTAGACTGCATATTTCCTCTTCATTTGTTTGGTCTGGTGGGTTTTTACCTTGTTCCTTCATCTGCTGCATATTTTTCTGTCTTCTCATTTTGTTTAACTTAGTGTATTTGGGGTCTTCTTTTCACAGCCTGCAGGTTTGTAGTTCCCGTTGCTTTTGGTGTCTGCCCCTTGTGGGTAAGGTTGGTTCAGTGGCTTGTGTAGACTTCCTGGTGGGGGAGAACTGGTGCCTGTGTTGTGGTGGCTGGGGCTGGATCTTGTCCTTCTGGTGGTGGAGAGTGCCATGTCCAGTGGTGGGTCTTGGGGGTCTGTGAACTCAGTATGACTTTAGTAAGCCTCTCTGCTAATGGGTCAGATTATGTTCCTGCTTACTAGTTGTTTGGTGTTGGTGTCCAGCATTGGAGCTTGCTGACTGTTGAGTGGAGCTGGGTCTTATTGTTGAGACAGAGATCTCTGAGAGAGCTCTCACCACTTAATAATACATGGGGTGGGTAAGTCTCTGGTGGTCCAATGTGAGATACTTAACTTTTAATATTGGTAAATTACCAATATTTTAATATTAAACAAAGTATCATGGAAATTCTTGACATTAGAAGCTTGATTGTGAATGGATTATTGCATTAAACTTCCAGTCAAGTCAAAAATCTTTTTGAACAAATCTCTGATCCATCAAATCTTCATCTGACAAACATTTATTGAGCATGTACTATGTGACACTGATATATGGCTGGCACAGGCAAAATGTAAAATCCCTAGTTAAAAAAAATCACCAAGTAATATATACCGTGGACATCTCTGACCTCCGCTAATTGCCTGACCCTTGGTCTGTGCTTAACGCTTATCTTGATTTTGGACAGTTTTAGATTTCTTATTACTTTCCATATTGATTGGATTTCATGTGTATGTATTTGAAAATGAGTTTACATTGGAAGAATATAATGATTTAATAAAGTCTATTAAGAAGGACAACATCTCTATAGAGTAATTAGTTATCTCCTCCACCACCTTCATTACTAGGGGGATTTATATTCATACAGCTGAAAAACGATTTAGGAATTTAATTGAGGATTTAAGTGTCATCAGAAAGTGTGAGATAAGTGATTGTAATTGGGCCAAATATCCTTTCTGGTATTGGTGGTTTAAGAGATTTTCAAGGGTAAATTTGGTTTTACCTTTAGAATCTAACCTCTGTGTGAGTATGTTACTTGATTACAAACTAAATTAAGGAAGGCTACATAATTATGAAATCTACAGAAAGCAAAGATGTCCATTGTCTATATCAGGATTTCTCCACTAGTTTTGAAACAAACTTCCTTTTGAGAAACATAAAGATCTCAAGCTCTCTCCTCTACATAATCAAAAGGATACAATCAAGATTTATTTTTGTAGTTTGTATTAGTAACAAATGTTTTCTATTTTGTAACATCTCTAATTATGATATATATGACATATACTTTTCAAGGATCCTCCTTTCTCATTGGAAATTATGATATGCCCTAATTTTCATCCCTTTCCAATACCTGGTCATGCATGCCCTGAGTATCATGGGTATAGGTTTCAAATGGGAAACAGAATAAGTTTCATTACAAATCAGTCACTTTATTGCTTAATTGAAAATAAGCAATGGGGCCATTTTAACTTTAGGGATAAAACGAGGAATCTGAGATGACTGTCTTTCACAATATTAGCAAAGTATCAGAATAAAAAAGCAAATTTCTTCCAAAGATTGATGGCCCTTTCCAAGGAGACTAAGTATAAATCTGTGATTACTGGTTATATTATTATTTGCCAGGAGCAGGCATCCTGATGGAGTTGAACTCCACTGTGTCACACTGAGTTAATCATTTTAATAAAAAGTTAAACAATTAATTGTTTGATTTTTAGGTTCCATCAAAATGTTGTAGCTCAATTGCTTTATCAGATTGGCTCCTCAAAATATCGCATGTCTCTGTACTGGGCTCATAAAGGCACTTACTGTCCACTTATGGTTTTTCCACACAGAATACGACAAATGACTGGTAGATATTTTGCTGAATATTTTGCCATTTCTGTTAAAGTAATATTTTTGCTGAAACTTGGTATTTTTGCTGAAAACTTGGTAATACACTGTAGACTCAGAATAAGATAAAATAATATTTCATCATATCTTCCTGCCAAAAGGAAAAGGAACTTTGAGATTTCAAGACATCCCAGAGCAGGGTAGCGCTGGCCAAAGGTTTGGGAGTTATGGAAGTAAAATCAATCCCTGGGAAAATGTTCTTCTGAAGCAGGTATCTATATTCATGTTTTCTACATCAGGATTGTGCTCCCACTTATGGATAAGCAAGAGGAGAATGGAGTGAAAACACACCAGTAGGTTGTGAACAACTGAGGTCAAAGACCCTCCTTGATAAATGAATATATATATCTTCAAAAAGAAGATACATGTATTAGCATATATTCATATATGCATATTTATATATTCATATGTGCATTTCATATATATTCATATACATGTATTTGTATATATTCATATATATGTATCTATACACAAATATTCATATATATGAATATATGCATATACGTATACATGAACACGTATGCAAAAATATATAACTACTTTTTGAAGTCCTCAGAAAAACTGAAAAGTTTCTGGTCACTTTGTTGTCTGATAACTATCAAGTTGAATCATTATCTTTAAGCATAAACCTTAAGCTTGCCTGCTATAGTCCTTCTGTTTTCTTCCCCACCCCAACCAACACCATCATTGGGTAAGTCTACTTTTTTCTCCACTCATAGACCCTCAGAGTCTCTGCTGACTCCTTGAAGCTCCAAGCAATGCAGCAAACATTTATTTGAGCCCTGAGGTCCAATCTCTAATCTATTAAATACAGACAACCAGAAAACCTACCCTAAATGATTCTGGGGGTGATAAAATAATATAATACTTATAATATTGTAAAATAATATAATACTTCTGATATTTACAAATACATTTTTTAAAAACATAATATTTATACTTATAACAATTCTTGGAAGTATTATAAAATACATGTGTCTGGAACATGGTAAATAATAAATATAAGCAGTTACTATTATAGATTAGGATAAAAAGTTAATGAAAAAATGCAGAATATTTGCACGTACAAAATACTATATATATAGGAGAAGACAGAAGACTTGGCTAGCTGAATTCAAGACCATCTTAAGTAGAGTATTTTAAAAGTAGATAGTATTTGAGTTGGCTGTTGAAAGAGAAAATAAGAACTTGTTAGAGGAATTAGTATGAGCAAAATTTTGGACCATGAAAGAGAACCAGCTGCTTTCTTCCTGTATCCCACACACCGTAGTGTTTTCCTCAGTTTGCCCTAAATCTTGTTTTATGGACTCTTCAAACAATTTGACCATTTTAATGTTTACATTAATATAAGATTTGTCACTTAGCTTCACTGTATGGAGACCAACACATTACAAAAAATGTTCTAATAAACAATATTAATTGTTAATTAGTGTTAGTATGATTGGATACTTTATATCTTATGTTTGTGGTAAAATGATTTTCAAATTTCACTCATCCAAATCAACTTCTTTAGCCTCCGTTGTAACTGACTCATTCTTTATATTTAATTTATTATTCAGTTCCCTATTACTTTTGACTGAGTGGACATGGGAAATGGGCAGAAGAATGGGAGAGGAAGTATACAATCAGAAAAACTTGTACAGACCTGCCTGCTATTTTATATAAAAAGCAAAATATGGATCTAAAAGTTAACAGGCAAGAACTTCTTCACCTTATTAGAAGATAGAATCAGAGTCCCTCCGCTGTGCTGTCAGTGACTTGGTAGATACTTTTTGATTTTGTGTCATCCGAGTCTGCATTCAGGAGGGACACCTGAATTTTCCTTTGGGGAGCTACCCTTGCTTCTTCTCAGTCCATGGTGTAGGGGCCTTTCTAAGTCTACTTCCAGTCTCCCTTCCACTCCCAGGCATGAGGAACAGCCCCAGCTGTGCCACCTGGGCTATCTCTGTTGTGAGGCTGAATTTTGAGTGGCAAGACACAAAAATGGGAATCTGCTTAGAACAGATACTTCCTGTGGACAGCACCTTGAATTAATTACTGCTACCCAGTGCCCTGCGGTAATCTGGGTCCCATCTTTTGTCCTTTTATGTCCTAAATGACTAACTTTTGGCTCCTATGAGCCCTTTAATCCTTCCAATATTTTTCCTCCTTTTTTTTGTTTAATTTATTTAGAGTCTAACTGATAGGCTGATAGAATAAATGTGCAAACACAGGAGAAATAGCCACAGATGACGGAGCTCAGACTCCTAGAAAACATTTTTTCATTGAACACACTTTTTTTTTGTTTGTTTGCTGTACACTGGCCTCTCACTGTTGTGGCCTCTCCCGTGGCGGAGCACAGGCTCCGGACACGCAGACTCAGCGGCCGTGGCTCACGGGCCCAGCCGCTCCATGGCACGTGGGATCTTCCCGGACCAGGGCACGAACCCATGTCCCCTGCATCGGCAGGCGGACTCTCAACCACTGCGCCACCAGGGAAGCCCTTGAACACATATTTTTAAAGCTCATGTGTGATTCCAGCCTTGTTCTAGACACTATATTCAACGCCAAATGAAATTGTTGAGAAAAATATGTGTTCTAACAGATACTGATTGTTGGACTTTCAGAAACTAAATTAATGGACTAATGATACTCATTCACACTTTAAGGTAATTTTATATGTGATCCTTTATGAGAGCTTCCAATGGATTTTTTAAATAAAAAGGATAAGAATATTAACAACAATCCAGGTATATTTTTTAGAAAAGAGTTGTTCCTTTAGAAGAAATCATGTTAAATTTAAATTCCTCAATGATCAAAGTGTTAAAAGTAATTTGCTTTGAATGGAGCCATCTATAAAACATATCTATATAAACGACAAAACCTGTGAATGTGTGATGGACAAAAAAATAATAAAACTATTGAAATAATGTATTTTCTTTATACCAACTCTATCCATTATTTTTTTTTACAGTTTTCTACCATATAATATTACCTTTCATAAAAAATGATATATTAAAATGAGACGGGGTTGGCAAAAGAAACAATGGGTAGTTAATGGAAGAAAGATTGCAAAGCTGTGCTCTGCTGGATGAGGGAGAAAGGGAAACTGAATTAATCTGAATTTCTCTGAGCCAGAGGTTATTGTCCATAGCCTTTAGAGGGTGAGCAATGCTCAGAGCCAAGGATTCTTATATCTTTATTTTGACTATTTGTTTCTTTTATCTAAACAAATCAAGCACAAGCTATTTGAAATAATGAAACTCCCTTCAATATAATACTCTATAAGCAGAGTTGTGAATCTTACACATAGTAAATATTTTTAAATTTCACCATGGAGTGTTGGATGGTTGTAGAATCTCTAAATTCAATATGATGATGTTCTTGCTTGAGGCAGCCTGATGCAGTGGGAGACACGTGGCTTCACATTTAGATGGATCTAAGCTCTGCTACACACTTGCAGGTGTGCAAATTATTTGACCTCCACATGACTAGTTTTCTTCACCTACAAAGCTGACATTACTCTCCTAGCAAGTAGGATATGATGGTTGCTTTCCACCACCTCCACCCTTGATTCTGATCATCTTTCCAATTAGAAGAGGACGGCTTACTTACTAGAGGTCATAACAGTATTATGAAAAGAGCCTTCCCCTTAAGATGTTTAATACCTTTTGGTATTATTTGTCAATTAAGTAAAAATTTACATGCTTGCAATTCCTAAGAAAAGCGAAATTGAAATTTTGTATTCTTTTACTTATGTTAGGATGAGAATCCCCCCTGTAGTCCAATTTTTGCAAAGGGAATCATCTGGGGTAAGAATGATTTATTTCTCCATTTATTCAACAACCACTGAACACCGGTTAGATGTCTGGTCCAAGTGCTAGGCATTTAGAAGATAAATATAAATGAGACATGATTCCTAATTTCAAAGAGCTAGAGTCCAGGGTGAAGATCACACACAGAGAATTGTATGTAGTAAATACAGGGGTGAAGCAGTGCTCCTCTAGGAGCACTGATGGGGGATCTAACTGGTGAATGTGGGTGGAAGGTGACAGGGCAGGACTATTAGGGAAGGTGGAGGTATGGCCCTGAAACATCAGAGCATGATCTGGAGTTACCTAGGTGGACCAGGTGGGCGAAATTGGAGTGAGTGAAGGATATTCCAGGCAGAGGGTCAGGAAAATCAAAAGCATAGAGAGAATAATGCACATGAAATAAGAAGGGTGTGGGAGGAAATAACCAGCTAAGGTACCCAAAGCTAGAAGCTGGGGGTAAGGAGAATGACGCTATCACAGAGACAAACAGAGGTCAGATTGTGAAAGTCTTATTTTTCAGGTCAAGTAGCTTCAGTTTTATGCAGTAGACCATACAAAGGCTTGGGCAGAACTGAAATATGTCTGCCCAAACATGTGTGGAGAGTAGAAATTAGGGTGTGAAAGCCCATCAGGAAATGTGCTGGGGTCTGTGGTCCAGGGACAGGCTGAAAGGGCTTGAGCCAGGTCAGAGTAGTAGGAGGTGCTGGGGTTTGGCCGCATGGGAGGGTGAGAGCAAGGACGGCATGAGGAGGAGGGCAGAGTCCAGGATGACTTCCAGCTCTGAAGCTTTGGCACCCGAGATGGTGCTATCATCCCAACACAGAGATATAAATGCCATTTAGTGTTCAATCTTAGGCATTCAATGAAATAGGATACAAAAAATATGATTACTAGATTGTGGGTTCCTTAAGAAATGGGCCATGACTGTGGGTTTTTGAATACATCAGTAATATTTTATTGATGTGAGCTGCATGTACAGCTTCTTCTGGTGTGTGGAGAGGGCTTGTCATGGAGGAATCATGGAGATGGCTAAGACGTGGATCAGCTTTAGCTCTCTTCCTTTGTAGCTTTGGGACTCTGGGCGTGTCATACTAGATGTCTGGACTCCTTGTTCCTCATTGATAGAATGAGTAAATTTGACAAATAATTTTTAAGTTAAAAAAAGTTATTCTAATTTGATTATTTAGAAACCACTTAAAGTGGTACCCCGAGTTTTTGACAGCCCCACTTGTACAAAGTATCCCCCCAGTTTATGAGGCATTTAATATGTAATGCCATAAAGGGATTTTTCTTAACTTTCAACGATATCCTTAGTGCCATCTTATCAAGAATTGCTTGCAGGGGCTTCCCTGGTGGCCCAGTGGTTGAGAATCTGTCTGCCAATGCAGGGGACACGGGTTCGAGCCCTGGTCTGGGAGGATCCCACATGCCACGGAGCAACTGGGCCCATGAGCCACAACTACTGAGCCTGCGCGTCTGGAGCCTGTGCTCTGCATCAAGAGAGGCTACGACAGTGAGAGGCCCGTGCACTGCGTTGAAGAGTGGCCCCCACTTGCCCCAACTAGAGAAAGCCCTAGCACAGAAACGAAGACCCAACACAGCCAAAAATAAATAAATTAATTAATAATAATATAAAAAAGAATATGATATGAGTAACCCCCAAAGCATTTATTTTCCCAATGTCTAAATGCTCTTAACCAGAACTTGTCTCAACATAGCATAAACTCTCATTCACCAAGCTTCATTTCCCTTCCCTAGACAAACTGCTCAATCCAAATAGCAGTAGGTTCTGATATGAAGAGTGCATTATAAATAAAACAATGTGTTTTTGAAATTAGCACACATACCAAAAAAAGGTATTTACTTAGTACAGCTTAATGGCTTTCAAAGAGCCATTAGGCTCAGCAGAGTGAATATTATGGATTACTAAAATATGCACAATGTATCCTAAAATAGGCATTTGACCTGTAAGTACAATGGGACAAGGCAATTTCTCTTTGAATTCTCCCATTTTTTTTGCTAAGCAATTTTCTTAGCTCATTTTAGAGTAAAGGAATACATTTTCCCAAGGTTTGTGAGTGCTTGTTCTGTTCCAAAACTCAAGAAATAACTGAGAAGTGCATTGATCTGTTGAGTAGTCTAAGTGAGGGGCATTCCACCTGGTTAAGACCTGCTACACTTTCCTTATTAACAGACCCACAAACAAAGCATAAAGGGCCCAAGAAAATTAATGGAAAATGAAAAATGTCTACAGGATACAGCAACTACTTTAGAGAAAAAACAATATAAAAACACTCTTCCCAGCTCACATCAATTAGAGTCTGAGGCACTTTAATTTGACAAATTGGGTATTTAAATTGGGAATCTGTCCAATTGTTATCTGTCACCAGAAGAAGCAACATCAAACAGGTTAATAATTTCTGACAACTTTTTTTAACAAGTAGTTTTATTGCAGAAATGGGAGTTGAACCAGAACATTCACAATCAGAATGAAAGAGCAGGCAAGCAGATTTGGAAATCTCACTATTGTATGTGAAAAGGGAGAGTTCTCATGAATTTTAGAGAGGCCAAAGAAAAAGGCTTATTTTATATTTGAGAAGATAGTTTAATTTAGATTTTTAAGGACAAGCCACCAAACATTCAAAATCCATATACAATACTCGGGATAAATGGGACAATACCTCCATTTGAAAATGGAAAGGCAAGCATTCATATTTGACAATACCTTATACAGTGTTTATAAGGTATGTCTCTAGGTGGTTTCACAAGAAGTCAGTGTGTAATTTAATGTATTGACTTCTAATTCTGAAGAATCATGTTATTTACCTGGCTGTCTTAGAGGTTACTGTTCTACCTTGAACCGTGATGGGGAAAGGGCACCAATCAGCCAGTATGTACCTTCTGACAATTTCCAGATTTTTACCTGGAGACACCCAGAAGCAGAGGATCATTCATGGGCGGCATGTTGTAGGAGAAAGAACACTGGACTTGGGAGTCAGAAGATAGAATTCATGTGGCCATAGGGAAATGGCTCATTCCAGTGGTTCTCAACCACAGCCATGCAGCAAAACCATTTGTCCAGCTTTACATACACACATCCATGGGGACCACAATGCTGAAATTCTGGTTCAATAGGTCATAGACTCGTCCCTGTACTGTTTGAAAGCAGTTATTATTTATCAATAATAACTGGTAAATCCATTGAACTATTGAACTTCACCATTCTCATTTGTAAAAAACAATAGGATTCCTTATCCATCGTACAGGGTTGTTGTGAAGATGAAATATAATGATATATTTAAGACCCCACCAACACCATGCTTAAAAGAGGTCCACTTTTTTGTTTTCCAGTGGGTCTTGGTGGTTCTGGTTCAGAGCTCCCCAAAATGGATTCTAAGGAACGGTAGTCCCATGGGAAGTGCTATGGAAAAACTCTGCACCTATCAGTCACATTTGGCAGTGCCCGTTATATCCCCTTTCCAGACTCTTAGTGGGACCGTTAGCAAATGAAAGATTCTGTGAGGACCCGAAGTAAATGATCTGGCTGAGTGTGTTGAACGCAGTGTTTCTCCAAGTTATTTAACCACCAAATTCCCTTTCAAGTGGTATTAATTGATGTTCAACCGAATATGATTTGGGGATCACTACTAAGATCTCTAACTTATGTTCTAAAGTTCTTTAACCTCCTTCAGGGAATTTACTGAGTGCTTTGGTCTCAGACCCAGTCTTTCTAATTATCCTAAAGGGTATCTGCTCTTTTTCTGAACTACTAGTTTAAATAAACTTTCGTATCAGAAATGATTCTATTTAACTACCGTACTTGTTACTTGAACTACCTGAGTTTATGAGCTCAAATGATTTAGAAAGAATTAAGCCATCAATTTAGAAATAAAATTAATAACTAAACCAAAGTAAAAGTTAAACTAAGTAGAAATTCACAAGACCATGATTGTTAAATAAAGGAAAGACAGTTATATTTTCAGAGATTATATCTTACCCTTGAAACCAGTGGGATGAGATAAAATTAGAAGTTCAAGTTATGATTAGAGCTAAATTAATCCAATAGTCAAAAAATAAACTTGGTAGAAATTTTATATAGGTGCAACTAAAAAATAAATAAAATTGCTGTTGAAGGAGAGCACTTTTCCCCTTAAGCCAACAATTTAAGAGCATTTGGGAAACCGAATATAATTATGTAGGTTTTTTGGCAACATCATTTGCCTGGTAGGTACTCTTAACCTAAGTGGAATATTTGGCTTCTAATATGTCCACTTGGGAATAGAAAGCAAAAGTGGCAAAGTGTGTCTCTGGTTGAGGTGTATTTATGAAAGAATCAAGTACTCATTCAAGCATAATACTTCTACTTAAGAGTATACATTTACATGGATACATGTTCTTGGGATGGATGAGTGTGTCAAGTTCACAGTCAGGTTGGGCAGAGTTCGCATTAAGAGTTTGTTCCAGAAAACTACTTAAATTTTTTTTTTACAAGCATCTTGATTTTGCAGGTTTGGTATGAAAATCTCAGAAGAGCAGCTTTGCTTGTGAGCTTTCCGATATTTCTACACTGGCCCTGGCCAGAAATACTGTGAGAACACCCTTTCATTTGGTATTTGAGCTCTTATGCCTCTGTTCCTGGCTGCAGACCAAAGGGAACAAACACAACTGAACATTTCAGAACCTCAAAATAGTAAACTAAAAATGGTTTGCTCTGCTTTTGGTTCTAAAAATGATTGACCCCAGAGCCTTGTTCCAAACGATCTGGTTGATCCATCTCTAATGGGGATTACTGGATTTTAGAAACGATAGGAGAACGTTCTTTTTGATTAACT
>NW_006779772.1:433769-467299 GCF_000442215.2 Lipotes vexillifer | reverse complement strand
ATAAAAAAAAAAAAAAAAAAAAAAAAAAAAAAAAAAAAAATCAAAATGGTTGTAAAACAGGTATGCTGTCACTATAGCAGAGACTACATTTTATGAACATGATTTATGTTCCAGTGTAAAGTAATTCAAAGAACAAGGACATTGGAGTTTAGAGTAGGATATCTGAGTTTGAATGCTGATGTGATCTATTTTTACTAGCTGAGTAAGAAAAGTCCATTTCTGAGGCTCAGTTTCCTATGGGTAAAATTAATAAGAATAATTAAATATCATCAACCCATTTTAACTGGGTCATTATGAGGAGTAAAGTATTTTAAAAGTACTTCTTCAAATTGTAGTGTCCATGATATTAGGAAATGTAGTGTATCACAGTTCCTGGAAGTTGGAACTTTATGAGCAATCACATCTGAGTTCAAATCCCTACCTTTCTGCTCTCTAGCTCTTGATCTGTGCAAGTCACTAAGAATCTTGATTTTTATCATCTGTGAAATGGGGATAGTGTTGGGGGGAGAAGTAAATTAAATAATGTATGTAAAATATCTGGCACATAGTTAATGCTATGAAACTTGTGGCTATTAATAAATGTGTGAAGTGATGATGATGGTGATTTAAATGCTCATAATTCCAGGAGCCAGTCCAAATACAGGAATGTGAAAATCTGGATAGACCCCTGAGAACACTCTGAATGTTTCTCCTATACATTTACATAACCTATGGAATTTTTCTGGATGAGTGGACACAGAAGGGGATGCCAGTTTGAGTCTGGGGCAGACCCAAAATATAGGTTGAGCTGAATGTAACCACCTAGGGAAGTAAGTGGAAAACTTGCTGGACTAATGCCGAGTAGGAAGCAATGCTGATCTTGGCAAATTTAGCATCTAATTTTCACCAGTAAAGAGAGGTAGGTGAAAAGGTGTAAATGTATGCAAAGGTCAAAAAAAAAATCATTGTGGAATTAAAGCTTTAAACCCACAATCTCTTAATTCCAAAATAGTCCTTATTGTTTCTAAAGGTTATTTTTATATTAGGAATTCCATAGTATGATTTTTGTCTTAAAAACCAATATTCACAGCCAAAAGCACAAAATATGACTGGTGGCTTCTTTACTTGCAATTCCTTATACATATTAAATGTAGGAAATTAGTAAATTTTAGATTTGATTAAATATTAACATGTCATATTCTTTATCCAATGAAGAAATTGTGTTTTTAATCTACTCTGGGGAAATGGCTAGCCTGCTATCACATTAAGGTATTGGTCACATAGTATTTTCTCTTTCTCCCTTCATAGTCAAAATTCTTGAAAAAATATTCTCATGGACAACACTTCCCCTTCATGGATTTTGAATCCCTAGCTCTCTCTACCCCCAAGAACCTAAGCTCCATTCTTCATAGACACTCTGCTTTCCAAGGGCCATGTCCAGTGACAATTTGTGAATGATCCCTTTTTGCCACTTTGCATCACTGACTATTTTCTTGGAAATCTCCTCACTTGCCTTCTGCTTCACTGCTCTTGTTTTCTTCCCAATTCCGATGTCTCCTTTTCCATAGCCTTAAAGCAACTGCTCAGGATCCTGTTCTTTATCATCCTCTCTTTGCCCCAGGTACTATCTCTAGGTAAACCCATCCATTCTTGCTACTCCAGTTATCTCTTACCCCCTAAGGGCAGGACCACCGTCATCTTTCTGTTTGGCTTGCTATCTTCACTGGAGTTTCTTCAAACTCAGTTTATTAAATCAAAAGGAGTCAATTTTCTCTGTGAACCAGCTAACCTTTCCCTTCCTTATGGTTTCAGTAATTTTGTTTGCACATGAAAATACACTTCTCCTGATGTTCAAAACTCAAAACTTCAGCATTATCTTTGTCTCTAGACTCTCATTTGACCTCCAGATCCTAGGACATCCCCAAGTTTAGCTGTAAGCTCTGTCAATTTTATCTCACAATGCCTGTCACACTTACAAGACAGATACACTGATGCAAGGGTCTGTGTAGCATGCTATGATCCTTGCTCTTATGTTCCCAAGATAGGTGCTAGAACTTCAGCCATTACTTCTGCATTCTAGGCAGGAAGAAGGGGGAAGATCACAGAATCAAAGGGCACCTGCCAGCTGAGGGGAGCTTTCCTGAAAGCAGCACCCAACAGTCTTTGCTTATGTCTACTGACCAGAGCAGTGTTGCATGACCACTTGATCTACAAGGCAAGCAGAGAAAGGTAGCTTAAAACACCTGGACACATTGCTGCTTCAATAAATTCGAGCTCTATGGGTAAGGAAGACAGTGCAAAATGATCAGCAAAAAGGTATTTGGTAGTCTCTACAAACCTGTTCTCCTCACTTCCCTCCGTTTTCTTAAAATACACCTCCACTGACTTTGGTAAAATGAAAGAGCCTAACACTCCTTATTTCCCACCATTGTCACCTCAGTCCACAACCTCATCATGTTTTTTGCTTAGGTCATTTCCAAGACGAATGGGCTCAGAGTGTCAGTACTCCACTGCTGCTGTCTTACCTGATCATCATTTTCTTGTTATTCAACAAGGAAGTATTGACGACAGGCACTGTGCTACATGCTAGGGATGAATAAAACCATGACCTTTGGCTTCAGGGGCTCACAGTTCAGTTGGGGAGACCACCATGCCGCCAGTTGATTCCAGTGCAACACAATCAGTGACATAATAGAGGCAGATGCAAAGAATTGTAGAAAAAGAGGGAAATCCGCGAGTAATTTAACCTGGGAGAGGCTGAGAAGACTTCACAGAGAAAGTGTTGTCGGGAGCTGAGCTGTGGATTATTAGGTGTTTCTCAGGACAACCCAGAGAGAAATAATAATAGATTTTCTGTTTTTGTAAACTACTAATTACCAATGAAAAACAAAGTGGTTATATATACTTGACCTCACTCTGAATTTAATTTTTTTTTTTTTTTTTGCGGTACGCGGACCTCTCACTGTTGTGGCCTCTTCCGTTGTGGAGCACAGGCTCCGGACGTGCAGGCTCAGCGGCCATGGCTCACGGGCCCAGCCGCTCCGCAGCATGTGGGATCTTCCCAGACCGGGGCACAAACCCGTGTCCCCTGCATCGGCAGGCTGACTCTCAACCACTGCGCCACCAGGGAAGACCCTGAATTTAATTTTTAAAGAAAGTCACCATAAGCAAAAGCAATGTTAAGTATAGCATTATAGGGCACAGTATTGATAAATGAGAGGAAAACTGGTTCTTAAAGAGTGTACCACTCACTTACCATGCCCTGAAATTAACGGAGAACTCATTTGTCAAAAGTGCACCTAGCCCACAGAGAATTCTTCCAATTAACATCAAAAGCGATCATTCTTAACCTCTCATGCATTAAGAAAATCCTGTCTGCACCCAATGTTCTGTTCATAATCAATGGAGCCCTTTATGTATGTTATTTCAAATTTATCACCATGTATATTACTAAAATGAATGAATTAATAAATTAATCTGCTGTAGGTCCAGAAGCCAGATTTATTTGTTGTTTCCTGGTTCCCATGGGATATTCTTTTGGTCTTTGAGACACTTCACTCTGCAGTTTCTCATAATTTGGGGGTATTTATTGATAGCTACTGACAGGATGTGTTGGTACTCATAGATGGACAAGGGCTGTATCAGAAAAGTGGTCTTTTTGGGGATTAGTTATATTCTGAAAATGTCACGCAAGTCACTATCAGACCATGTTAAAAAGGCAGTGCAAGTTCTAACAGGATTATATGGTCCAAAAAAAGAGCAAAAAGTATTTTACTCTTTACTGAAGAGTAAAATAGTGCAACATTCCTGGAGGCCAATCTCAGGATAGGATCCCTAAAATAATTATATCGTTTGACCCTTAGTTTCACTGGCAATAATCTACTGATGGAGATGACTAGAAATTTAGAATTTTGAACAGGACTTGGTGTAGAAGGTTGGCTATCAGAGCACTAAGTAAAGTGCAGACTATCCATGAGCTAGAATGTTATGTGGTCATTAAGATATGTATTTTCGAATAATTTTTATACACATAAAAAAGTGCCCATTATAATCAGTGATATGAAAAAGAAGACAGTTGTACAGTAAGTCCCTTATATAGAAACCGTCAAGTTGTGAACTTTCAAAGATTCGAAACTGTGTTCCATCAGCGTCAGGTGTGAGTGAAATTGCAGCTTGCCCTCCGTCTCCTGTTGCTGACGATCCTTCAGCTCTACCATCTCCCACCTCCTCCCCCTCCTCCAGTCAGTAACTCTTCTTGCCTGTTCACTCGATGCCAGCCCCTGGATGCCAGCTACTGTACTTTTCAAGGTACTGTACTGTAAGATTAAAGATGTTTTCTTTATTTTTTGTGTTTTTTGATGTATTATTTGTGTGAAAAGTATTATAAACCCATTACAGTACAGTACTTATATAGCTGATTGTGTTAGTTGGGTACCTAGGCTAACTTTGTTGGACTTAGGAACAAATTGGACTTAATGAACGCACTCTCAGAAACAGAACTCGTTTGTATGTAGGGGATTTAATGTATTTGGATTTTATCTATCATCTATCTATCTATCTATCTATCTATCTATCTATCATCTATCATCTATCATCTATCTCTCTCTCATACATGCACACACACACACACAAACACAACTTTCAAATGATTTGCCTCAATATTAATAATTTTCTAAGTTTAAGTAATTTCTATTGTCATCTTTAAATTTCTCTAAATTTTATAGATTTCGACGTTGAGAAGTATGAGTTTCAGATGATCATAAATAAATCACTCTTAAAGTAACATGTTATAGAGGAGGAAGGGATTATTCCTTGGCCTCTTTCATCCCTATGCCTTCTGTGCTGATAATTCTCAGACCTACACATGGTGTAAGGTGTCAATTCAGGCTCTGAGCAAGTCTCCTGGTCATCATCCCCTCTCTTCCCGCCCCATCCTACCCACCATACTGCCTTCAGATTTCTCTTTCCAAACACAGCTATCGCCATGTTATTTCCACTCTTGAAACATGGTTCAGACCTCCCTGATGGCCCACAGAATAGACCTGCAAGGCCTCTGTTTGGCTCCTGCCCGTGTGTTTAATCCTCTAACCCTCATATCTCCCAGTCTTCCTATAACCCAGAAAAACAGAGTGTTAAATATCTCCGTGACACTCTTGACTTTGCTCCCCACCCCAACTTGAACTTCATTTTGCTTGTTGAAGTCCTACCCAATCTTCAAAGCCCTTCTCAAATTCCTAGGGTGTTCATTCAGAATTCATCTCTTTCCAAATTATTTCCCCTTTGCACTTTTTTGATCTCTTGTATTATACTTATCAAGATTTTACTTGTATTATGGTCACTCATGCCTTTCTGTTCTTATATTGAGACTTGATTTTTAAACTCCCCAATTATGTCTTCTTCTATAATCTTTATGGAGTGGTTCTCCAACATTAGCCTGTATCACAGTCATCTGAGTGTTGTTAAGACAGGTTGCTGGACCTCATATTGTGTTTCTGATTCAGTCTACCTGGGGTGGGGCCTCAGAGTTCCCATTTCTAACAAGTTCACAGGTGATGCTGCTGCCTCTGCTGCTATGGGGACCACACTTTGAGAACCACTGCTTTTCAAAAAAGGGGTAAAATGAAATAACATAAATGAACTTCCACCTTGCTGTTGTAGATAGAACAAAGACGTTAAGAGCACAGAGACTTGGGTTTGAATTCCAACTGGATCATTTAATACTTGAACAAGTTCTTAACCTCTCTGAATTTTCATTTTTTAATATAATATTATATTTTATTGAAGTATAGTTGATTTACAATGTTATGTTAGTTTCAGGTGTACAGCAAAGTGATTCAGTTATATATAAATATATATGTATTCTTTTTCAGATTCTTTTCCATGATGGGTTATTACAAGATGAATTTTCATTTTCTTGTAAGAAAAATGGGGACATTATTACCTCTTACACAGGGTTGTTCTGCGAGTTATATGAGATTATGTTTATAAAGTGCTCAAGAAATGGTGGCTATTATTATCACTAACCCGTTAGGTCTATGCAATAACTTTATAAAATAGACTTTGCCACCATTTTGCAGGTAAGGATGATTGAGACTGTCTGGGTCAGTCTCAGCCACATAGAGGGTCAATACATTACCTGAAATCATCTACCTTATAAATGGCAAGACTGGGATTCTAATTCAAATAATTTTGATACTTTTCACTCTCCCCTAACACAGCATATTATACATAATGCACACTCAAAACAGTTCCTAAAGTTGGACTTCACACTTCTTTGTGTGAAATCTTCCATTGGCAATACCACATCTCAAAACATCTTTCTGGACTTAAGAAGATTTCCACTGTGATGGACACAGTGTAATTTCCATTTCATTTTATGAAGCTGTGAGAAATAACAAATCAGGTAGGTGAAAGTAACCATTAAAGAAAGAATTAGCTTAAAGAAAATTAAAACCAAGTTGACTAAGCCAAGTGTTGACTTACAATGCTTTGTTACTTGGTGGCATTAATAATTTTAGGAACATTATAAAATATAGTTTAATTGTCTTTATTGTTGATTTTCTTGAGGAGAGTGGAAGTATTTTTATTATAAATTTTATGGTAAATAACTTGATTTCAAAAGCACATTTGAATTTGTAAGACACTGAAACAATAGAGGGAGACCATTTTATAAACTGAAAATTCTCTTGTGTGAACACTGAATGCTAGGATTTGATTTCTTTGTTTCTATAGAAACAAAAAAAAATTGAGATTAAAATAAGCCTAAATGGAATCAAGTTTTATGAAACAGATAAAAGAGCTTATTTTACTTGTTCCCAGTGTAATGTGGTAAAATGAAATTTTTATTTAAAACCCAAGCTGTCTCTGGACACTTCTGCTTTTGTTTTTGTTTTTTTTTTTAATTCTTTCTTTAAAAAAAAAAAAATTATTTATTTATTTTGGGCAGCGCCATGTGGCATGCAGGATCTTAGTTCCCCGACTGTGCCCCCTGCAGTGGAAGCATGGAGTCTTAACCACTGGGCTGCCAGGGAAGTCCCCACTTCTGCTTTTTGAGGAAGTTTCAGCTGGGATGGGGAGAGGGCCAGATGGCATAGTGGTGAGTGGCAAGATTCATATCAATAGAAAATCCAATCTCTGCTGTTTCTTTCCAATTAGAGAAACTGCTGATGAGGGTTTGGAGGGGATGTCAGGGGTGAAGAGTGAAGAGGGTCTTAAGTGTAAAACCAAAGCCAGTGATCTATGTACTGTTCAGGTAGTGAGAGACGGTTTAGCAGAGATTTTTTTTTTTTTCCAGTTTTATTGAGATGTAATCAACATACACCACTGTATAGATTTCAGGTGTACAGCACAATGACTTGACTTACATGTGCTGTGAAATTATTACCACAATAAGTTTAGTTAATATCCATCACCTCATGTAGATTAAAAAAAGTGTGTTCCCATGTGATGAGAGCTTTTTACTCTCAACAATTTTCACACATACCAGAGAGCAGGGTTAACTTAGCAGAGATTTAATGAGTCTTTGGATAGTCAAAGATAAGCCAGCAGTAGAACAGGTCAAAGAACAAACATTCTCTGTGACAATGTGAAGAAAGACAAAATGTGAGATGGTCAGGAGGGAAAGAGAACACGGAGGCAAACTCTAGCCTGAGGGGAATGGCGGCAGTGTGAGATCCCAGTGGCAGTGTGTCCAAAGAGCTTATAACAAAGCAGATGCCTAACCCTCATCTTTAACTTGTTTGTGTTGCTGCAATGTAAGACTGAAATATTTAGTAAAATGTGACACTTGCCAGCACTTCTGTGATTGGTTTTAGGTAAATGGAGGTAAAGCAGCTGGGTTTAAATACTAGGTCAGCACAGTTCAAATAGAAAAAGAATGTCTGTGGAGTTTGGAATTAGCAGATCCAAACGATTATGTATAGAATGGATCAATGACAAAGTCCTACTGTATAGCACACTATATTTAATATCCTGTGATAAACCATATGGAAAAGAATATGAAAAAGAATGTATATATGTATATCTATCTATTTATCTATATATATGTATGTATAACTATATATGAATCACTATGCTGTACAGCAGAAATTAACGCAACATTGTAAATCAACTTATACTTCAATAAAGTAAATTAAAAAAAATAATGTCCATGGTAGATGATATATGGGGGGGTTGGGAGATTGTGGGTGTGGGGAGACAAACTCAGAGGTAAAACGTCACCATAAGCACCTAAGTCTTTAGGAATTTACAGAAATATTGAGAAGGAAATTGGACAGGGTGACCACAGCCAACTTTTAGGTTATATTTGTGACTATTTAGGTAATATTAAATATTATGTGGTTCTAATATGAGAGCCATTTTCCATTTTTGTTCTTAGTCTTCTTTTATCATCTAAAGCAATAATATTTTCATGTATTACAATACTTCTGATCTAGACATAAAAGCATACTGCTCAGACTCTACCATGGATTTGCTACCAACATTCAATGAAATTGCACATCAGTTGAAGAAAACTTTGAGGAGGGCGTCAAGTCTAAAAATCATTACCCGAAACAAGAGGTAAGAAGACAGGTATCAGCAGTGATGTAGAGCAAAAACATCCCCTGACCTCAAGTTAAAAGACTTGGGTTTGGAAATGATGGATTTTTAGAATTTGCATATAGACTTGTTTCTCTGAACATGTTCTCTTATATGTAAAATGGGATAACTCTCTCATAGTATCATGGGCAGTAGGCTCTTGGCAAATATTTATTGTTTATTGACATGCAAGCTAACTTGATGGAATTTATAACTCAAGATTTTTTTGCTTTGACCTTTTAAAGGGAAGTGTAGAAGACAAGTGAGGTTAGTTTCTTGGGCATTTGACCTGTGCATTCACACAGGGCCCTATACTCAGAAGTGCCTCAAGCTATTTTTAATAGTTGCTTTTGTCTTAAGAGTCTTAATAATTTTTGAACAAGGGGACCCACATTTTCACTGTGTACTGTGTCCTGAAAATTATGCAACCATCTGGATGGAGACAAGCATTATTTTGTAAGCTTCATCCTTTCTGACCCTCTTTCTTAAGCACTGCCCTTCTTCATTCCCACTACACAGCTACCAAATGTGGCCATTTTGCTCTGTGACCCTACACTGTGATGATGGATGATTGGTTTAGAAGTGGACACCTGATTCCAGATGGGCCAATCAGAGCTCCTTCCCAGGGACAAAACTGATTTGTCCAAAGATGGACACTTGAACCAAACTGAGCCAACCTCTAGGGATCTTGAAGACTGGATAACTGAGCTACTAGACTGTGGATGGCAATATTTTCCACTATTTGGATTAAGAAGCAAGAAAAACCTGGTTTCAAGAGAGAATACAAGAAGCATGTCTGAAGATAGTTGCAGAGGTGAGGATGGGAAAGAGGGTCTTGCTAGCATCCCTGGATCCATTTGTTCTGAGGCTCAATTGTCTTCCTGTAGTTGGATTCTGTTACTTATTTTCAAAAAGCCCCAACTATTACAGAAACAAAGATAAATTCTTTCTTGTTTACTTCCATTTTGTCAATTCAATTCAAGGTAGGGTTCTTTTTTTTTTTTTTTTTTTTGCGGTATGTGGGCCTCTCACTGTTGTGGCCCCTCCCGTTGTGGAGCACAGGCTCCGGGCGCGCAGGCTCAGCAGCCGTGGTTCACGATGGGCCCAGCCGCTCCGCGGCATGTGGGATCCTCCCAGACCAGGATACGAACCCGTGTCCCCTGAATCGGCAGGGGGACTCTCAACCACTGCACCACCAGGGAAGCCCCGGTAGGGTTCTTCTTATGTTGAGAGAATAATCCTTCACCACCATGCCACCTGTGATCTTTTACCTGAAATAACTGTTTTTCCTGAGGTGTTACCATCTTGATGCCTTGGTCACCCTACAGACAGATGTGTCGCCACTGGTAGCCTGTAAGAAATGAGCCACATGTGTCCTACTGCTTGCATTTCTATGGGTTCTGCTGTTCTTGTTATACATATGTGGCATAACTAACTTGAATTTGATAGAACAAGTGTTTTTGCAACCAAAGAACATTCATCTTTACTTACCAAGAACATATGGGGGCTGGCAGAAAAGAGATGGAAAAGCCAAATCTACCTCAGAGCATTAACAGTGGTGTTATGTTAAAAAAAAAAAAAAAAGTTCTTTCAGTAATAACATCTATACTGGCACCTAAAACCACTCTGATGGCTTCTTTCTTTTAGACAATATGACCCAGTGGGAAAAGTTTGGGATATAAAGGATACTATTCTTTAGTTTTATGATGTGTTCCTTCCAACCTTTCTGGATCTCAATTGGAGCATTTGCATAATGGAAATCATAATGTCTTCCATCAAACCTATAAGATAGTATCAGGATCTATAAACAGCATGTTGCAGAAAAAGGCAAGAATATGCATGAAAATGGAAATGGAGCCTAACCATCTCACCTATCTTATTCCCAGAGTCGTCCAATAGAGAACTTGGAATGATTTATTTTTTGCTTCCTCCATCAGAGAGGCATAGTTAGAGTTGGTGAACTGTCCTGTTACTGACTCATACTAAACAATCTAATATATAGCTTATAGTTTTCCTAGAAATATATTATGAAAAATTCAGAGAAAAACACATTGATGGCATTTATGTAACAGTCACTGTACTGACGGGAGGTGAGACTCCCATAGGAAGACGCAATCAAATCAGGATGATAACCAAGCAGAAGTGAAAGTGCCTTTGACAGAAACACATGTCTAACTGTATGTGAGATGTTGATTGGGATGTACTTTGCTGCCAATAGAAATACTAATTCAAATTCCTTAGGATCAGAATGTTCATTATCTAATATAATGAAAAGTCTAGAGGTAAGGTGATAGCTCTGGGTTTGACTTATCCAGCAGTTCAATGGCATCCGCAAGAATTGAAGACCTTCGATTTCTCTGCTCACCATGTCCCCCATGTCACTACAGAACTGCTGCAGCTACAAGTGTTAGCCCTTCACTGCAGGACAAGGGACAGAGAGCAAAGACTTTTCCCGGAGGGCCTTGACTTTCCTTGCTTTCATATCACTTTGGTTAGAATTTCATCACTGCCCATTCTACAACGAAGCCCTGCCAAGGGAGTAGAGTTCCCATGGTGGATCCACCCCCATAACTGTGGGATCCAAACTCCCCTGAAGGATATAGGTACCCCATATCTGAAGAAAATTGGGGTTTTGTAGGCAAGGAATAGGGGAGGATGGCTGTAGAGAGGAGACTGTAGGGAACTTGTGACAGCAAGATTTGATAAAGAAGATATCTGCATTTTGGAAAATTTTAAAATGTTGTGACACTATTGACTTCATAGATGCTCTGATTTGAGAGGCCAGAATGATTGAAATTGGCCTTTCTTAGAGTGATATTTTTCCTATACCTATGCTTAATCAAATAAATCAAATAAAGTTCTCAGATTTTAACAAAGAGAAAATAGAAATTTAAAATACTAAAAGCCCTCTTTGAATCCACTTAACCTCCTTGCTGGTGGCACAACCCAATTATCTTTCACATCTTCTAACCTGTAGCATAAGGCTTTGCACTCATAATATGAGCTTAATAAATATTTGCTGAATGAATAAATGAAATTGTAAATGTTTATTATCATCATATCTGGGCATTGAGGTATATTCAATGCCAAGTATTTTGAACACAGTTGAGGCTTACCCTACAGCAAAGTAGACTCAATATGGAGCATCAATGTGGTGCTTCCCTTGATTACAAGGAAGCCTTCTCAAGGGTATGTTTACAATGTTATCTATATTTGCATGTCCAAGAAGTGGCAAGTTGGCAGCATCAAATGTTTTGTTCCTGACCATTTGGCTGAACTTACATGGAATGTCTAGACAAAATTCAAGTTCTATTGTTTCACAGTAGAAAAAAACCCCCAAAAACAAAAACTCTTCAATAGAGAAAATCCATTTTTCATTATGTCCATTGCTAGGCCAACAACCTCACTTTTCCCCTCTTGCTGACTTTTGGATCATTTTACTGTTCTTGGCATCTTTATCCTGGTGCAGGCAGCCCTAGGGCCAGACATCCATTCTGTTCCTTTGCGACAGCATCACTGGTACAATGATGTGTTAATTAAGATATTGGTGTATGGCAAACAAGGAAAATGTGGCTCAAGGAAACCGTGTTCTTCAGGATCTGATTGGGCTGAATGTATCCTGGGCTCTGTTCTCAAGCATCAGTGTCACATTCCATGAGACACGGAGGAGTGTGCTTGTTCTGTGCAGGGTCCTGAAATCTGCATTCTCTACAAGGGCCAAGGCGCTGCTCATGTGGGTGGTCCCTGGACCCCATAGAAATGCTGGTTGTGTTAGTTCAAAAAGATAATTAAGCAAATGAAGCACATCTATTTGCCTGTGCTGCAGTTGAGTGATTCTGCCTTATACATATATGTGTTTGGTGAGATGGTGCAGCTATGTACACTGCAGAGCTGGAATGCTGGGTTCGAATTGTAGCTCCATTCCTTACTTGTATGTCCTCCCAGATACATTACCTAACCTCCTTTTTGCCATTAAGTTGGGATAATAACAATTACTACCTCTTAGGATCTTGAGAGGGTTTAATGTGTTACTACATGTAAAGTACTTGGAGCAATGTTTAACACATGATACATATCATGTAAGCATTAGCTCTGACCCTGTTGATTTCAAGTCTTCAACATCAGCCTCCTTTCCCTCTGTCTCGAGGTCACACTACCTTTTGTCCTACTGTTTCCTACAGAACAAAATGCTCATATCTGTTCAGTAGTGCAGGTGTGAGTATTTAAAGACACCAATGACTTCTGCTCTCTCAGGGAAATCCTATCTATTAAAAGAGCCAGAAGACTGCATTATGAATTTATAAATTCACATAAAGTAAAGACAGAGAGGGAGATCGATCCCAAAGGACATATTATCAGAATCGGCCTCCAGATGGAGAATTTATGTGATTCGTTGTAAGTTTAAATTTAGAGTTGTTTTACTCCAAAGCTTAAAAGAAGAGGAAGGAAAAATGTTGGCCACGGCTTGTTAAATAAATGTAAGGAGTCTTCTCTATTTCCAAAACTTAAGTGTAGGTAACTATTAGATTATTCTCAGAATTTGTCATTCATCTCAACCAGGTTTCTGACTTCTCCCCTTAACTTCTCTTTTCATATTTATTTTTAAAAGTCTTTATTATGAGACAACACTTTTTCAATAGGGTGAGAAGGAAAAGAGTTGGAGTGGGTGGAGATAAAAACTGTCGTGGGAACCAGAGCCCTTGCTAAGAAGACACAGGGTGTGTGTGGGGTCCACAGAGCACAGGTGTCAGGGGTCCTGTGCATCTCAGGGGTACCCCCTCCCCCTTCTCCCTCCCCCCACTTCCTCTCCCTCCTCCTTCTCTTCCCACCCATCCCTTTTCCTTTATTGTTTCTGACCATCATTTTTTAAAAGTTTTTATTGGAGTCTAGTTGATTTACAATGTTATGTTAGTTTCAGTTGTACAGCAAAGTGAATCAGTTACACATGTACATATATGCACTCTTTTTCAGATTCTTTCCCCATATAGTCCATTACAGAGTATTGACTGAGTTCCCTGTGCTATACAGGAGGTCCTTACTAGTTATTTATTTTATATATAGTAGTGTGTATATGTCAATCCAAATCCCCCAATGTATCCCTCCCCCTTTTCCCCCCTGGTAACCATAAATTTGTTTTCTACCTCTGTGAGTCTATTTCTATTGTGTAAATAAGTTCATTTGTACCATTATTTTTTAAGATTCCACATATAAGCAATATCATATGATATTTGTCTGACCATCATCTTAAAGTGGTGCAGCCATTCACTTTTTTTAATCAGATGAGGAAAAGGTGCATAGAAGTTCTGTAATCAATGTCAATGAGGCCAGAGTAGATAAGCAACTCTAATTTTAATGAGCCACTTCTACATCGGAGGCTATATTTAATCTTATTTTGTCATTTAATCTTACTGTGGCTTAAGAGTCTCACCCAAGAAACACATGCAAGGTTTAAAAATAACATGCAAAATAAATATACATGATCTTTTCAAAGAAATAGAGGTAATACGATCAGGGCTTGGTGATCTTAAATTAACTCATTTAAAGACAGGATTCCTAATTTGGTTACGAATTTCCTTACTTCCAGTGGTGTGCTGGTAAATGTTTAACAACTGGTTCTTTGGAAATAAAGCCCTTTTTGTGGTGTTGAATGATTTCCATAATAAGCCAAATATAGCCAATTTTGAGCTCCCAATGGGACTCCACGGAATGCAGAGTTAAGAAGAAGGGTGCAAATGGGCTCTTAAAAACCTGTTCAGGCCAGCTCCTGCACAGCTCTGCTTACATCCTAGAAAAGATTAGAGAGAGGCCACTAACAGGACAGTCCAGAAAACTGGCATGTAGAAGAAAGCTCCATGGCTTGTCTATGCAAAGGTGAGGTACAGAATTCAAATAGGCAAGTTGGATCAACCATGCATGTCTGCTTAACCCTCAATAATCCAGCCCATATTCATTGTTACACTAGTTAAAAAAAATGAATTAATCAAGTGTTTATACAATTCCATAGTGTCAACATGGATATGTCAGAGAAAACACTTAAAACCTGTGACTATCGAAGGTATATTCTTCTTTTCTCTTTCTTCTCTAAAATTTTAAGATCATTGTCTCACTTGATCTCATTGTATGTTAGGAGATTGAGCCTAGAAGTTCAAATTCCTAGGTTTCCTCTACTTTGGAGGAGTTCATTCTATATTTATTTTCCCTGATGTCTTATTATTCCAACTGCAGTAAAAGGATGAGGTGATAAAATGCCTGTTTGCGAGGGATGAAGTCTGGAACACGATATCATCAAGCGACTCTCAGGATCTGTGTACACACAGATGTAGCACACAAAAATATCAGAACATGATGTGTGTGAAGCATTAAAAAGGAAAAGGGGGGCTTCCCTGGTGGCTCAGTGGTTGAGAGTCCGCCTGCCGATGCAGGGGCACGGGTTCGTGCCCCGGTCCGGGAATATCCCACATGCCGCAGAGCGGCTAGGCCCGTGAGCCATGGCCGCTGAGCCTATGCGTCCGGAGCCTGTGCTCTGCAACGGGAGGGGCCGCAGCATTGAGAGGCCTGCGTACCGCAAAAATAAATAAAAAAAAAAAAAAGGAAAAGGGGAGTAACAAAGAGGATAATGGGTGATCCTGCTAGGGGACAGGGGAGGCTGCCCTGAGCAAGTGATGTTTACACTGATATCTGAAGGGTGACCAGGAGCCACTCACTTAAAGAGTCAGGGATGAGGTGGGGTACCAGGTGGGGCACAGGGTACAGCTCATACTGAGCCTCATAGTTGGAGGAAACATGGTGCATTTAAACTGTCGAAGGAAGGCCAGGCTGGAGCCCAGGAGCTCAGGGTAGCCTCCTACTGGATGGGGTGGGAGTGGGAGTACAAGAGGGCAGCACCCAGGGGCTGAGATTGTGGGCTTGAGTCCTTGGTTGAGGAATGGGGGTAGTGGTAGGATGAATGGTTGGATGAGGTCTCATAGCCATGGAGAAACAGACATTCACTGAGTGTTTTCACAATGGAGTTTATGAAATTTGGGGTGTGAGCAGTACTGGGCTGATGCTTGAGTGACCTGGAGGCAAGCAAAGAAGACTCCCCATTTGGGGCAGTTTACAGAGCGACTGAGGGTCACATAGTCATGACTAAAGGAGTGTCCCATCTCAAGCATTTGACAGGTTTGGGAACCCCAAGAGAGGGACCTCTGATTCTAAAAGCAGGGTGTTGGCTGCAAGGTGGGGTGAGGAGTGGCTTTTAGGCAGCAGACTGCCATGCACGGCTGTGAAGTTTGTGTACTTGACAAAGGAGCTCAACACAGGGGCAGTGAGAGCTCAATCCAGCCCCCTCTGTCAGTACCCAAGGCTGCACCATGACAAGGGACTGCCCAGAGGTGGTGTCTCTTGGACACGTTCTTTTTTGGCCAGCAAGGCCCTGCCCAGGAATAACTTGGGGAGAGGAGTATTTGCTGTGAGGGGCTTGTGGGGAGAAATTACTGAGGCTCTATATCAGCTAGGCAGGACTTTGAACTTGAAGTTAATATTACTTCATTTGTGTCTACAGGTTGGTGGGGCAGGAATTACTTCATTATGTAGGATATATATTTATCTACACATGCGTATGAGTATGTGTGCACGTGATGATATTTCTTAAATTTACCCACGTCCTTCCTTTGCCCTCTTCCTTAGTACATTATTTCCTAGTTACCGTCCCACAACCATCACCACCTATCTTGTCCAAAGTACTCAGTTGCCTCAAGGAGAATTAAGATTATTCTAATGGGACTGAAAGAAGAAAGAGGGATGGATGCAAGACTCAGCTTTTAACATCAGACGTTGGATTTTGTTGCATCTGCCACCAGCTGGCCTTTGTTGGAAAATAACTGCTAAATTCCTTTAAATTCTCGTTAATCTATTTGGAGTCAAGCTTGGAAGATGAGATCACTTATTTCTTCCAGAGGAATACCTCCACTTCTATTTGGAGTCAACTATCTATTCATGACTTTATCTATTAATAAATCTCTTTGGAGTCAAGCTTGGAAGATGAGATCACTTATTTCTTCCAGAGGAATACCTCCACTTCCATCAAAAAGGTTGAGCCATGTGGCTTAGCATTCCTTAAGAAGGGATGCCTTTGCAAGTCAGACAAGAAGAGGAAATTCCCCCTTTAGCTCAGGTAGAGTGTGGGAGTGAGGAAGGAGGAGATGTGTAAGGATTAGGCTCGATTCTGAGTGATAGGAAGTCTAAACAGTGGTTGAAATAAGATAGAAATGTATTTTTCTCTTGTATAGTTGCCTGGAGAAGGTCAGTTCAAGGATGGGATGGCACTCCACAATATGTGGGGTTCAAGCTCCAGCGTTCTTTTTACTCTACCGTGATCCTCCTTCCAAGGCTGCCTCATTGTCCAAGAAGGATGCTCTAGCTCTATCCACCTCATCTACATCTCAGCCAGTAAAGACAAAAAGGGATAAAGAAGACCACACTCTGTAACTTTAAGGATGCTTCCCCCCAGTTTGACCATTTCATTAGCCAGAACTTGGTCATTTGACAACCTGGATGCAAAGGAAAGTGGAAAATGTAATTTTTTTTCAGGAAAGTCATGTGCAGAGCTAAAATTCTGCTCAACCAATAGTGGGGGAAAAGAGTGGCATGAACAGATCTGGAGCTGTGTCAGAAATGACCAGAGATGTTTAGGGGGGTCAAGGGCAGGGGGCCTTGTCCACTTCCCTGGCATGGTCTCACTCCTCTTAGAAAGGCCCTACTGGTGCTGGAGCCACAGGGTGGCATCTGGGTTTGAAAGATGTACCTGAGCCTGCACTACTTGCATGTTCAGCATGAGGTCTGTGAGTCTCAGAATTTCCCACAATCCTCCATGAGGAGATGTGGATGTATTGGGTTAGGCTGTGAGATAGCAGAGGTCCAGAGTTAGGATAAAGATGCAATTGTGCATGGACCCTTTGAGACCAGAGGCGTGATGGATGAATAGGTGAAAAAGGACCGCTTGTCTCAGCATGGGGCCAGAGCTACCAATCGTCGTCAGACTCCAGATGTATCCAGAGTCCCTGTGTGAATCTGAGCCGCCGCCCCCATCTTCCCACTGCCCTGAGGACCCAGAGAGCCTCCTCATACACAGACACCATCTCAGCGGGGAGCAGGCAGAAGGGGCAGAAACCCCAGAACACTGAGCATTTATCTGAAAGAAGCTTAGTTACCAGAAAGCGATGACGTCAGCCGGCAATGACACTCACTCTGAAACTTGGCAAGGTAACTTTTTTCCTCTTCCTATGCCACCAAGTTGTGGGTGTGTGTGGAAGGAGAGTGTGGGAGGGAGAGAAAATCTCTTGAGGAGGATTAGAGGATTTATGGCAAATAAAGAAGGCAATTTTTCATTAAGCATACAAGAAATAGCCTGAGTGACTTTGCTATTGTGTGTATGGGCATAAAATGAAACTTGTAATACCCAAACGTTCACTTTTGGGTTCACTCTCATAAGGCTGCAAAATGAGTGAAAGTTCAAATTCAAGTTATTTGAGATTTTATATTTCAGTCTAAATGTGGAATTTAGCAGTTTATCAGTCTGAAGACTTGACCTTAGGGAGAGACCATTCATACAAAAGATCTTGTTAGCAAGTGATAGCTCTTTTAAAATTGAAACTAGGGAAGATGAAGTTGAATGGTCAAGAGAATTAGCCTCCCACAGATTCAGGTGCTTTCCAGTTATTCAGGCATGTTAAATTCATGCAGGTGCTCTCACAACCTCTTCTGAAGTACCGAATAAAAACACAGGCATGGGACATTAGACATTTCAGTTACACAAGCACCCCTTTTCATCAATCAGAGTATTCAAATGCAGTTCAGTTCTGCTGATTTCTGAAGTGACTAAAGAACTTTTCTCCTTTCAGTGTTAAACCCAGACTCACTGACTCTGGACAGAGGGCAATTATATGGGGGATATTGAATCGCTATTGCCCGCATATTAGATTAAACCAGGGTGCACGTGGCATGCACGCATGCGCACACACACGCGCACACAAAACCCACGAAGTCCTAACGCTATGAGCACTGTACTAATTCATGCACAAAACTATTCAGACAACTTGCTTAGGTTTTTCACTGGAACAAGGTGACAGTCTTCTCACCTAGAAAACAGTGGCTAAAAAAATAGTTTGTTGATTTAGCAAAAAGTTGGGACCACGTTTTCCAGGTACTCATGGAGTTCAGGCTGACTAGCTGACATCTCTGTAGTACTTAAATATTTGAAGCCATTGCCATCAAACTACCGATTATCGTGGAGGGACAGCTTCCTTTTTTTTTGCGGTACGCGGGCCTCTCACTGTTGTGGCCTCTCCCGTTGCGGAGCACAGGCTCCGGACGCGCAGGCTCAGCGGCCATGGCTCGTGGGCTTAGCTGCTCCGTGGCATGTGGGATCTTCCCGGAACGGGGCACGAACCCGCGTCCCCTGCGTCGGCAGGCGGACCCTCAACCACTGCGCCACCAGGGAAGCCCTGTTTGTTCCTTTTGATTAAAAAAAAATATTTAAAAAGATATGATCTTTAATTAGATAAGGATTTCCGTCCAGTGCTTCATTCCTGTGCTTGGCTCCACTAACCCGGCTGGTTGCCCTGCATGGCCTGGTGTTGACACAGATTGGCAGCATGAACCTTAAACTGCTGTAAACACCTGTAAAATGTGGCCTCCTCATACGGTTAGTGATGAGGCCTTGACAGCGTGACACCCATCGTCTGATAAGCTAGGGTCAGGAGTCACTTGATGGCTTTGCTTTTTCTTTGGATGTCAAAGAGCCAGAAGCTTTTAATGTTTTTAATAAGTAAATTACCCAAACATGCACAGTCCCGCTGCACATATTAACTCATCAGAGGACAAAGTGAACCTGCAGGAAGGCCCTCGAAAGGTCAGGGGTTGTGCATCTGGTGTGTTGTAACTGTGAGACCAAATTTTGGTGGGAATAATCCAGGTATCTGAGATTGATTTGGGAGAGCTGGCATTGGGAATGGGACCTATCTTTTAGCAAGGAGTCACAGAGCACAGGTTTTAGTGAATGGTTATATGTTTTTCCAATTCCATTTGACAATGTCTATACTCCAGGGTAGAAAGTTATCAGTAGGACTTAGATTAGGGAAGAACGTATTTCCTACTGCAAAGTGAATTTTAGTGTTAGAATTTGCATTTCCGTTTATCCTCTTATTTGTATGTATGTATATATGTATGTCCATATGTCCATATATACGTGTGTGTGTGTGTGTGTGTGTGTGTGTGTGTGTCTAATGTCTGCTTTATAATGTCTTGGAGATTGAAGTAACCAGATTTTCTTTGTGACATTATTTGGGATTCAATGAATGTGGGACCAGGTGGCTAGGCAAAAGGACATAAATTATAACAAGAGTTCCCGCCATAGTCACCATGTGGAAGATGGCTTATTCAGTGAGTCATAAACTCATGAACAGAAATGCCTGGGTAATGGAAAATTTTAATTGGTACTGATAAATCTTTATTCTCTTCCAGGTCTCTTTAATGCAACTGAAGATGAGATGGCATGTGAAACAAATATTTCAATACCTTGGGTGAAAGAGTATGGTTAAACAAAGGGAGGGGCGCCTCTTGAATGTGGGAGGTTTTCCTCTGCTCTTCTTCTCTGGTCTTCCGTTGTGTTTCAATCAATGTTTGAGAGAAGATGGGGAAGTATCAGCCAGGGTGTGTTTAGGCCGTTTGGAAATAGCTGTCTATTTATGACCCAAACTTCTGCATTTACGGAGGACACTTAAGGTATGAAATCTTACGAGATTTCAGAGCAAATCACTGTACTTTCCATAGTATTTCTGAACTTAATCTAATCGTACTATTAATTCCAAATTTAGTGTTGCAAGTAAGCATCCTGCCAGAAAGGACTCAGTCCACGCAACTCCAAAGCCATGTTATTCTTTCCAATCACAGATTGAAATCCCACAATTTGTAATCCATGGATAATTCTAGGTTGAGCCTTGCAGAGATTTCTCAAGAAAAATGAGTGGTGAGGCAAAAGAAAACATTTACAACCCAAACAAGCCCAGGCTCTCTCTATAGGAGGGAGGTAGGTAGTTCCAAATGAATATTTGCCATTTTTTCATCTACACTGTTTGATTTAATTCTGGGCCAAGACAACTTGCAACTAAGAACAGACAAAGACAAAGTTGACTTTTAATCTATCCAGCATTGAGGGGTTGTCTCATTACCTAGAGGAGTTGTGAATTTTATCCCTAATCTTTAACATTCTGCCTTAACACTGGTGGATGGTGATGGCTCAATTTCTAGCACTGATTTCCTCTTGAAACTGTGGTTTCCTGTATTATTTATAAAAGCCTCTCCCATCCCTCCCCCAACTTCAGTCAATCCAGAGTTTTTCTGACTTCAAAGCCAGTCTCCGTTTGACATACACATGAACTTGACAATAAAATCCCTTGGATAGACCTTGTGGAAGATGGGAGTTTTCAAGTTTAACATCATATTCTTGTTTCTGTGTCACCAAATTATGATTTGACATGGTTCAGAGATTTACTTATTTTTGCTTATCCTTTAGGAGTTGATTTCACAAGTTTTCCATAGCTTTATTGAGATATTATTGACATATAACATATGTAAGTTAAAGGTGTACAATGTGATGATTCAATACATGCGTATATTGCAAAATGATTACCACAATAAGGTTAGTTAAGACCTCCATCCTCTCACATAATTACCTTTTTTTTGTAGTAATAACTTTTAAGATTTACTGCTCTAACAACTTTCAAGTATATAATACAGTATTGTTAATTATAATCACCATGCTCTGCATTAGATCCCCAGAAATTATTTGTTTATAGCTGGAAATTTGTAACCTTTGACCAGCATCTCCCCATTTCTCCTGCCCCCCAGCCCCTGGCAACCACCATTCTACAGATTCATTTCAACAAATAACATGGCCAACTAAAAGTATAGACTCAAGGAAATTTGTTATAATCATGAGAAAGAGCAACAAATCTGAGGTCTGACCTGTAGTTTCCTATCTCGTGTGACCTTCTATAATTGGCCTTGCATAAATCACACTGAAAAGATAAGTTTCTGAACATTTTTTACCCCTAGACTTACTCATCAAATATATTTTCCCCACAGGAATATCCAGTATCATCTAAAGTGGACCATGTCCACATGATGAAAAGTGTTTTGGAAAGGAATAAATGAGTGCATTACTAATGAAATTTTTTCTCCTTTACAAAAATTCATTGTATTATGCTATTCAATAAAGCTAGAGAATACTTGTAAAATCAACTCCTAAAGGATAAGCAAAAACAACACATTGTCCAATAATGCATTGAAAAATGGAGGAATAGACAATCCAGAACATCATTTGCAATTCTCAAAGTTGGTATTCAGAATCCACAAGATATGAAATTTCTCTCCAAATTAGAGGTATTAAGCCACCCAACAGAGCGTCCACAATGTGCTCAGTTGGAGACAGAAAAACAAGACATAACTGTTCTCAAGAGCCTTTAGACCAGGGAAGTGTTTTTCAAACTATTTTTGCTGAGAACCACAATTAGAAATAGATTTTACATTGCAAATCAAATGCAAAAGTTGCCAATGTAATGTTTACTTTGCTACCTGCAATGTGCACATGTTTTCTATTGTATTCCATTTCACTTTAAAAATAAATGCTAGTTGCAAATCACAATATTGATATCTCTAATAGGAGGCTGTGACCCACAATTTGCATATGAATGATATAGTAGAGTCAGTCTATATTTTTGATGAATATAGCAGCTGGATATGGAGCTTTCATGAAAATTTATATTCATAAAATAGGTGGACAAAAGACTACACTCAGGACAGTGTGTGACATATGATAGGGGCTTGATAAAAATTTGATGAAATAATTAATAGAGCATAGTAGAAAAGAAGATGGTGCTATGGATATGCCATAGCAGACTAGCCAAGCAATTAGAAGAGGGATGGTCTAGTCTGAGCGAAGATTTTAGGCTGATTGTTAAGGCAAATGGCAACTGGTGTGCCTATAAGTGCAAAATGTTTTCTATAAAAAATATATTGAGGAGAGTTTAAAAGCTTTTGTGACGAGCAGATCCGGATTTGAATCCCAGATTCTCCATTCATCGGTTTTGTAAATGTGGTCACATTCTCCAGCTCATCAGAGCCCTCATTTTCTGCTCCTTAATTTTGGGGTGATATATCTGACTAACCAGATTATGATGAGAATTTCTGATAATTAATAGAATGAACATTACAGGGCCTAATATGTAGCAAATGCTCTATAAACATATCAATACTTATTATTTTGGGTGTCAGATGTTGGTTAAGTCATTTGTTTTTAGCCACCATCTGACTTTAGCATTCTATCACGCTAATGGATCTACCCTTCAAAACGTCTCACTGGGCACTGCTATTCCTTCTCTGCCCAAACTGATAACTAGCAGGTAATCAGGATGACTCCACCTTTGTAACTGTTGAGGACCCAAGGGATCCCCATGGAAATGATGACTAAGTGACTATGAAGATAGGAGACACTGCCCTGAGCTGTGCTGGCTATGACACAGGAAGCTGTTAAACTCCAGGTCAGCCTAAAACCCGACGTTATCAGTTTTTTAAATTTTTTTATTTTTTAATGTCAGTTTTATTTTTTATTTATTTGTTCTTTTGGGGGGGTAATTTTTTTTTTAAATTGAAGTATAGTTAATTTACAATGTTGTGTTAGTTTCTGGTGTACAGCAAAGTGATTCAGTTTCATATATATACATATATATATACAGTAAGTCCCCTACATACGAACCTTCAAGTTGCAGGCTTTCACAGATGCAAATGTGCATCTGGTTCCAGCAAGGAACCAGAACCTCTGCCATCAACGTCAGGCATGAGTGAAATTGCAGCTTGCCCTCCATCTCCTATTGCTGACGGTCCATCAGCTCTACCATCTCCCACCTCCTCCTCCAGTCAGTAACTCTTCTTGCCTGTTCACTCAATACCAGCCCCTGGATGCCAGCTGCTGTACGGTAGTACTGTACTTTTCAGGTACTGTACTGTAAGATTAAAACTGTTGTCTTTATTTTTGTTTGTTTTTTATGTATTATTTGTGTGAAAAGTATTATAAACCTATTACATTACGGTACTATATAGCCGATTGCATTAGTTGGGTACCGAGGCTAACTTTGTTGGACTTGCAAACAAATTGGACTTAGGAACGTGCTCTTGGAACAGAACTCGTTCATATATTTATTTATTTATTTTTTATTGAAGTATAGTTGATTTACAATGTTGTGTTAGTTTCAAGTGTGCAGCAAAATTATTCAGTTTCATATATATATATATATATATATATATATATATATATATATATATATGTTCTTTTTCATATTCTTTTCCATTACAGTTTATTACAAGATACTGAATATAGTTTCCTGTGCCTTACAGTAGGTCCTTGTTGTTTATCTATTTTATACATAATAGTTTGTATCTGCTAATGCCAAACACCTAATTTATCCCTCCCACGCCTCTTTCCCCTTTGGTAACCATATGTTTGTTTCTTTTCTATGTCCATAATTCTGTTTCTGTTTTGTAAATAAGTTCATTTGTATTATATTTTAGATTCCACATATAAGTGATATCATTTGTTTTTCTCTGTCTTTCTTCACTTCGTATGATAATCTCTAATTCGAAAAGATACATGCACCCCAATGTTCACTGTTTACAATAACCAACACATGGAAGCAACCTAAGTGTCTATCAACAGATGAATGGATAAAGAAGACATGATATGTATCATAAATAGACAATGGAATACTACTCGGCTATGAAAAAGAATAAAATAATGCTATTTGTTTTGGGTGTATGTGTTCAGGAAAACAGGAAAAGACAGTTGGGATGGTATGAGGTGCCAAGTTTGCAAATGGATAGAGGTGAGCAGTACCAGGTTTTCATGGGCCCAGCGGGAAATTCAAAGAAAGAAAACTGGGTAGTGTGTGCTTTTGATTCTTTGATTACTACTTAGTCATCAAAAATTCCAAGCTGGACACCCTCCCACTATACTTCTACTTCTTTCTTCTCTTCTTCCCTTCCTTCCCAATTATCTCTTTTTCATTATCCATAAAGTTAGAAAATATATAATACTATCAACTATAAGTGAGTACACTTATGCTCAGCTATATTTTCACCTATGTGTCTAACTCGGTGGTCTCTTAAGAAGGAAAGTTAAAAGATTCAAAGTTGTCACTAGATAATTCTTAATAAGATGGTTCTGTATTCATGTTATATATTACGTGTCATATACACACTTTACATTGACTCTTGTTAAATTTTAAGTCCCACTGAATATTATTGAGGGTGTCAATGCACATAAGGATTTTATTTTTTAATTTCACTTAGTGACGAAATATAATTTAATAGGTAGAAATTTACCTAGGTTGATATAGAAATGTTTAATATATTCTTATCAATAGATTTCTACATGTTTGCAATGATTTAATATTAAAAATGTAAAGAATAAGGGAGTTATGTTATAGGTTTCCAAAGAACATGTCTTTCCACATTTCAAGAAGAAAAAAAAAAAACACAGAAGTATCTATTGGAATGCCTGAAATAGCCAGCTAAAATTTCAAGATATAAACAAGAAAAATCTGTAAAATGAATAGTAGGGGGTTGGGTGTCTCTGCTATAAATTCTTGATAATGCTGGTCAGGATCGGTACTTTTCAAATTTTGGTGTACCTTAAATTTACTCAGGGTGTTTGTTAAGAATACAGATTTGGGAAAATACCCTCAGAGATTCTGACTCAGAAAGTTGGAGGTGGAGCCAAGGTATTATTTATAAGCACTGCAGGCAGTTTTTCTGATTATACCTTGTAAAAGTGGTCTGAGATAATTCAGATGAAGTTTGGGTTTTTGCCTTCACATATTTCAGATGTAACTGAAGTGGTACACATCTTTTTAACCTCTATGTTTACTCTAACAAGCATAAAATAGTAGAAATTTGAGGCAATGCCAATCTCTCTATATTTTTGACTTTGTTTTCCATCTTCATTGTACATCATAAACAAATACCCCAAGTGTCTTTACTGAGCTTTCTGAAGGACTTCTGACTTCCACATGCATCCGAATACCAATGTGCACATAGATTTTTTTGGAGTTTCATTTCTTAAAGCAGATATTTATCTTTAAGCGCTGGGAGAATTATTGTAATAAGGAGTATCACTAAATGACAAGAGCAAATTTGTGACTGCAGCCAGCATATATCCTACGTGATTAAAAAGAGAATATAACCAATATTTTATAATGCCTATAAATGAAGTATAACTTTTAAACATTGTGAATCACCATACTGTACACTTGTAACTTATATAATATTGTACAGCAACTCTACTTCAATAATAAAAATAATAAGTAAATTAAAAAAATAAAAAGGGCCTAGCAACTTGAACACACAACAGAGCCTAGAGTCAGTCATTCAGCAGTGGCAGCATTCTATGTGTTGAGGAAATATTTCTGGCCAACTCCAAGGAGATGTTTGCAAAACATGTTTGCAAGCTGTCCTATAATGACGTAGCACCACAAAGGCACTCTATTCTATACAAAAGTTCCATATTCTTTTATATACTAAAAAGCCACCTGGACAGGGTCCATCAGCCAGGTGGTCAAGTGACCTTCTCTTCTGCCTTCCTTTTTCCTATGGTCTTTCCATTAGATCTTTGATTTGGGGAAGTGTGTCCCAAGGGGAAGGAGAGGATTGCTTCTAGGACTTCTCTCTGTCCTCCTTCTCCACCTTTCTTCTCACCTCCAGCCCCAGAGGCATCATTGAGGCCTCCTTGGTGTCTTTTTCTCTTCCCTTCTCCAGCCTGCTCTACAGAGCCACACAGCCTTGGATAAAATGCCAAGGAAAGTCTGAAGATGGTTTGTCATGGAAATGAGTCATTGAAGACACAAAGGATTGAAACAAGATTTATGTTTCACATACCTGTGACTTTGCCTTTCCTAAAAGTAATAAGGACAATCAGGAAACTTGCATAACTTCTGTGAGTTTCTAGGACAAATGAGTTTATAAGATGCTTTGCAATTCATAAACCTATAAGTAAGTGTAAGTAGGCATTATTATTGTCATTGTTGTCCCTGTCATACCTGTTTTGTGAGCAGTCAAGTCCTAAGACAATTGAAAGAGAGCTGTGTGCTGGGTTCAGGTTGGGAGAGCAAGAAAGTACCCAGATGATGGCTCCTGTTCACTTCGTGGTAAGCCTCAAGAAGTTAAGGCTTCAAGTCACTGAAGGGGCCCAGTTAGCAATCAGAATCCTTCCTAACTTTTGTTCCAGGATCAAGACATCTTTTGGAAGCCAGCTCGTAGAGCTTCTCTCTTACCTTCAGAGCCCCACCCCTGGCCTAGGGGCTCATCTCAGATGCCACTCTTCCATCAAGCCCCTTTCTTTTCACTGTGCCCTCTCCAGCCCCTGCCCTGCACTGCTTGGTGAGGTTCCTACCAGGGACCAGGAGACCACTCTCTCAAGCGCTTATTAGAAACGGGGGAGGAAAATGTGGGAAAGAAGTCCCTCATTTCTGGATCCCCATGCCAATTATCTGAACCCTCATCACACATTACATACGCTGTCTAAGCTTCAATCCATTGCTCACCCATTAGAACCATGATGGTCTCCAAGTACATATGGGTTATGGCTCTTGGAACAGAACAATAGTGGGTCATGTTTTTTATGGAAATCTGCAGTCTGAGATTAAACCCACCAACTCAGTAACAAACATTTAGGACTTAACTGTTTCACAAATTTAGATTTACCTTTTACTCGTGTAGTGATGTAATTCCACAGCAGACATTCTGACATCTAACTAAAAATGAGCTAGAAGAAGGAGGAAAACATCCTGGGAACAACAGTAAGCTTTTTAATGCTGAGAGAGAAGCTACAAACATTGAGAGGACAATGCACAGTGAACTCTGCCTGGTGTATGGGGAGTTTCTCATGTATGAAACTGGCTTCCTGAGAAATATTAGAAACCACTCTTGATGATCTTTTCTTTGGCTTTGTCAAAACTTTAGGCTTTTCTACAATCATGTCCTAAGAAATGTACCTCATTAAAAATATAAAACTAGTATGTACTGCTTTATTCTTGTCACAAAGCAATACATCATCAGTGAAGAAATATTATAAAAGAAAGTAAATAAAAAGAAAATATGAGCTAAAGAAATTTAATTCTAACATCCACAATGACCTCTCCTAACACTTTAGAGAACATGTATACACACATGTATTTTGAAGAAATATTGAATCATATTGAAATATGGCAGTATAGTCTGCTTTTTAAATTTAGATATAGTATGAATATATTTCCATGTCATCTATGTTATAATAATTAAGTTAAATATGTTCACTATTTTATTTTATGGCAGACTATTTTTTTTAACTAATCCTCCATTTGGAATTTAGGTTACTGTTAAATTTTCACACCTTTATCTTCTTATAATTCAGTTGTTGTACTAAGGCATATTTATTCCCTTTGGATGAGAAATTTATCAGATATTTAAATTGTTTTGAATACAATATCTAAGAGATATATGTACTCCCATGTTTGCTGCAGCGTTATTCATAACAGTCAAGATATGGAAACAACCTAGGTGTCCCTCAGTGTATGAATGGATAAAGAAGTTGTGGTACACACACACACACACACACACACACACACACACACACACACACAGAGGAATAGTATTCAGCAATGAGGAAGAAGGAAATCCCAACATTTGTGATGACATGGATAGACCTTGAGCACATTATGCTGAGATAAGCCAGACAAAGACAAATACTGTATAATATCACTTACATGTGGAATCTAAAAAAGTCAAACTCATAAAAAAAAGAGAATAAAATGGTAGTTACCAAGGAATGGAGGGTGGGGGGATAGGAAAGATGATATTTAAGGGTAAAAAGTTACAATGAATAAGTCTTAGAGATCTAATGCACATTCTGGTGAATATAGACAACTATATAAATGTCAAACTTGCTAAGAGACTAGAAATTATTCCAACCACTAAAAAGAATTGATAATTATATAATGTGAGGTATATATATAATTGTTATATATAATTAGAGGTTCTAATTATTGCTACAATGGAAATCATATTACAATATACAAATATGTCAAATTAATGTATTGTGCACCTTAAATTTACCCAATGTTACATGTCAAATATATTTCAATTAAAAAAACCCACATGTATTAATGATGAATAGTAAATTATTTCGAGCAAGTAAGGTTAGTTTTCTAAGTCTTGGTTTGACCAAGTTGCCTGGACAATTCAGATGGTAAGATGCCGAACACCTGATTATTTCAGTCAATGGGAAGAAACAACTGGTCAATCCAGGACATGATGTTATCTGTTTCCCCCCTTAAATGGGAAGACACATCAAATTCTTAGGATAGTTTACAATCTCATCCTGCCTTATGTGAGACAGAAGGTGCTAACTGCCAGAAGACATAGGTCAGCAGCAGGCTTTCATTTCTCAGATGCCATATGAGAAAAAATTCCTTGTATTAATTTTCTCAATTAAGTCTATAGTTCTCTGATAGTTTCTCAAGTAAGTCCTGTTAGGGGCTAAACTTGTTGCCCTTCTAACATCCCCAGTGATGAACTGTTAGATGCAATGTTAGTAAAGACATAAAGCAATATAATATTGCCTATAGTAGAAGAGCAATAAGAATTTGGTGGATGGAATTGAAGACAAAATTGTATTTCATGGTCATTATGGGCTCATTTCTCAGCAAGAGCAAACTAATGGAACTGCAGAGCGGAACTACTGGTCGCTGTTAATTCAGTGAAATTAACATCCACACATACTGAATTTTTCACTCTTTAGCCATCTATGCAATCATTTTTCAAGATAGATTTATTTGATTAAAAATGGTGACTGGGAATTAGGAAAAGTGAAGTGAAAAAGTATATAACCCAAGACTGTGAGTGAATGTTTACAGATGCTCCAAAGAACAGTTTTACATAGACCTCATCTGATTAGATGTGAATCTATACATAGCACAGATCTGTTTATAGGCACATTAAGAAAAAATAAAAACGTAGGCACAGCACCAGCTGTTTAATTTGTGGCCACCATTATTTTCACATTAGCACCTGTTGAATTAGAGGTATTAACACCAGTTGATTTTGCCCGGGCATCTATTTAGTGAAGTGTTCTTAGATGTGAACATGGTAGGGTAAAGAGTCATATTAATAGATCATGATATAGTTTAAAAATCATGGAAAGTTGTCCTCATTAAAGGTTTTTAATAAATAAATGAAACAAGCTGGGGGAAGGGGTGCCTCAGAGGACCGCAGGACAACTTTAGGATGGATGCTTTCAGAAGTTCTGATTTACCTAAGCAGCTGTTGCTGGCCACCTTCTGACTCTGTAACCACTGTGGCTGACCCCGAGCATTAGTCCTGGGTGTGACTTCACGGCTACATGGACTAATGTAAAGAGAAGGCATTTCATTCAAAAAGGCTGTTATCATGCTCTTGCTTTTAAAGTACAGCAACACCAGAGAAGTTAGCCTGCTCTTTTTGGCTTCTGTTTTTTTTTGCGGTACGCGGGCCTCTCACTGTTGTGGCCTCTCCCATTGCAGAGCACAGGCTCCGGACGCATAGGCTCAGCAGCCATGGCTCACGGGCCCAGCCACTCTGTGGCATGTGGGATCCTCCTGGACCGGGGCACGAACCCGCGTCCCCTGCATCGGCAGGCACACTCTCAACCACTGCGCCACCAGGGAAGCCCTCTTTCTGGCTTTTGATTGGAGTTTGTGGGAGGTTGTTAGTTATTGAAATTTGTATTTAAGAATTTAGGGAAAATTCTATTTATCATTTGTGTTTCCATAGCCAACAATTTTATGACTTGAGATGATTATTTACAATGTTTACAAAACAACAAAAATGAGAATACTGTTAGATATAGGTAACTATTGAGTAAAGAATGTGGAAATAATAAAGCTTATATCTTTGTTAAATCATTTCCCTCAATTTCTGTCTCCTTATTAATAATGTTAATATGACACTTTAGATCAGAATGTTTTGTACCATCTCTGAATTAGGTATTAAGGAGAGATACAGAAAAGAAACTACCTTTTCAGATAGTTACTTTCCCCACCCTCATTCAGGCCCTATCAGAGTTTTTGGCACCACATTAAAGACATGTAAAGTATTATAGTTACAATAGTCTTTGATAATTAAAATGACTTTTTTGAGATGGTGTGTAAAATTCTTCCAAAGAATTATGAAAACTTTTCCTGTTACAGGATGAGGAATTAAGCCGTTTTTTTTTTTTTCTTTTATCCATCCTTGGATATTTCGCTTCCTACTACGTTTGAGATTTGCACCCTGATTCAGCTTCTTTGTTTAAAACATCTTAGCAGCATCTGACAGCTTTACAGCAGGTATATCAGAACCACATGGAGGGCTTGCTAAAACACAGGTTGCTGAGCCCACCCCCAGAATTCCCAATTCAGTAGCCTTGGGGTGGGCTGAGAATCTATATTTCTTTCTTTTTTTTTTTTTTCGGTACGTGGGCCTCTCACTGCTGTGGCCTCTCCCGTTGCGGAGCACAGCCTCCGGACACTTAGGCACAGCGGCCATGGCTCATGGGCCTAGCCGCTCCGCGGCATGTGGGATCTTCCCGGACCGGGGCACGAATCCGTGTCCCCTGAATCGGCAGGCGGACTCTCAACCACTGCGCCACCAGGGAAGCCCGAGAATCTATATTTCTGATCATGTCTCCAGGGATACTGAAGGTGCCAGTCCAGGGACCACACTTTAAGACCTATTGCTTTGAAAAAATTCAGTTTTGTATTTCCTTTTACATGTTTTATTTCATTCAAACACATATGCATCAACTTCCTAGTTTTAAGAGAAAGCTGATACAGCAGAAGGAAATGATTACTGATTACACTAAGGTACCCACTTTCTTACTGAAGTTACAAATTCCTGATGTGTATCACTCCTGTTAAGTGATTTTACTGATATCCAGGCATTGGCTTGAACTCCTCACTTGGGAGAACGTTATATGTGATGAGAAATCATTATCAAACACCAGGGAGAGGTTCTGTTTAAATACTATGAGACAGGGAATTCCCTGGCAGTCCAGTGGTTAGGACTCCACACCTCCATTGCAGGGGGCATGGGTTCAATCCCTGGTCGGGGAACTAAGATCCCGCATGTCACGCAGCACAGCCAAAAAAGAAAAAAAAGGTATTATGGGACAGCCACTTTGGAGAAAAGTATGGACCCACTGACATAGAAAACAAGCTTAAGGTTACCAAAGGGGAAACTGGGTGGAGGGTTCAATTAGGAGTTTGGGATTACGTATACATACTACTATATATAAAACAGATAACCAACAAGGACCTACTGTATAGCACAGAGAACTATACTCAATATTTTGTAATAACCTATAAGGTAAAAGAATCTGAAAAAATAGATGTATATGTATATATAACTGAATCGCTTTGCTGTGCACCTGAAACTAACACAACATTGTAAATCAACTGTACTTAATAATTTGCTGAATAATACACAAAGTAGTTATATCCTTTTGAATTCTCCTTTCATCTCTCCTTTTCATCACCATCTCCACAGTGAGAAGAAAATTAGGAGGAAAACCATTTTCTTCATTTACTCTTCTCTCTTTGCCATCGTGTTACACTTCGCTTTTCTCTAAGATCTATGGGTCTTTTTATCCTCAAGAAACTTAGGTGGCAAAGAAGAGCAGAAATTGTCTAGATGAAGGAATGAGGCTCAGAGAAGGGCTTTTTTCTAAGGCCAGTGAACTAATAAATGATGGTATGGCATCGAACCAAGGCTTTGCAGTCTCAGGTCTTCACTGAATGGGGCCTTCACCCTTGTTGCCAAGGCTAACAAAGGGTTACATGCCAGGAGCAGCTGTCTGCTGGACACTGACCTGGGGAGTAATGAGAAGGAATCAGCTGTTAGGGCTACGTGATCTCCCCAAGGGCACTGCTCTCTGTTGGCCCTGCAATCAAGAACTTTGAACACCTGTGGAGCCCCACCTCACCCGGGAGCCAGAACACCTGTTGGCCACTGTCTTTCTACACTCAGATCCAGGCAGAAAACCAGAGCATCTCAGGTAAAGCCGGTCCTAGGACCACCTGCATATATGTCCCTTCTTTCCTCCTTCCTTGTCATGTTACTACTTTTCTTGCCTAGGATCTAATTATTCCTTCCTCTGCATCTTTGTATCTTAGAATTGAGCTTACTAACTTAAAGCCTGGACCACTTGCTCTTTCTCTGCAGTGAGAGGTTGGAAACAACCTCTCTGACTTGCTTCATTAGAATTCATGTGTCATTTAACCTCATCCCACTGATGCTGGGCCAGGCATGCAGAGGGCAACTTCATATTTGTTGAATGAATGAATACTATCTAGAAGACAGAACCAGGTCACTGGTTGACATCTGATATTCAAAAATTATTTTGTGTGCCCACCCTTTGGTGGGTACTATACTATGTACTGGGGATGTGTTGATGAATGGAACTGATCCATTCTCTGCCCTTAAAAGATTTTAGTAGGGAATACAAGTGATTGCTACATATGTAATGGTATGAGATCCAGTAGGAAAAGCTCTTATGACCTCTCCACTCTCTTATACAGAATCACAGAGCCCTCAGTTCTAGCTGATATTGCAATCTGAATTTTTCTCTTCAAGGCCCAGTGTTAGCTAAGATTTCACTGCCTTTCCAGCTTCCTGCTCTACCTAGCTCTCTCCCTGACCTTATTTGGCCTTGGGTGTGGGCCTTATTTGCCTCCTGGCATAATTTCAATCCTATGTAGTGATACCAGCATCAGTGGGTAACTGTAGCAGCTGTCTAGACCTGTCTGTAAATTAAAGCTGTAACTCTAAACTTGGAAAGCGAAGGAAGCAGCAGCAAGCCTTCCCTTTCAGAAACCCACCAGTCATCCTGCTGA
>NW_006779772.1:429930-433690 GCF_000442215.2 Lipotes vexillifer | reverse complement strand
CTGCTGAAGTACATTGGGTGGATTTGCAGCCTCCCTTGAATCTTCTGGATCGGGAAGTGTGAGAGAGATCTAGGGTCCAATTAAACCTGTCCCTAAATGGAGGTCAGAATTTCAAAGGCCAATAAAAGTTGTTGAGCACAGAAGCACTGTAAGGTGTGGATGTTCATCATTGTTCTTTTCCTCAATTTTGGAAGGAAACTTGTCAGTCTACAAAGAGCAGTGTAGAAGAAGATGCTAAATAATCTAGGTATGTTTGGCAAAGGGAAAATGTTATAAAGCATTTTTTTCCTAAGTAAAATCTCGCTCTTTGGAAATGGCTGAATTATAGAAACATCTGGGGGTGCCTTTTGGCATTAATAAGAAGTTTGGCCCTTAATGAAAGGTTAATTTACTTGGAATGAAACCATAGCTATTCAACTTCCTATCACTTTCTCCAGAAAACCCTGTAGCCTGGGATCCTCTAGGCAGAGCTCATTTACATTTTTTATCTCCCTGTAGTCAGTTCTGAAATTCCAGTGGTCATGTTCAGACATAACTTACCAGAAGAATTATTTCATTCAAAAACATCTTCATTTTCAGTGACATGTTGAATCTCCAAATCTGTGCTATGGAGAATTCTTTATTTTGACATGTTCATTCTGGTTGAGTAAATTTAATGTTTAAGAAACCAATTCAAAGTTAAAAACTATGTGTTTTTTTCATTGGGTTTTTCTGTCTGAGCAAGGAGGACTCTTTCTTTCATTACTCTTTCTGGCATACAGAATTTTAATTTCTATTTTTAGTGTTTTTAAACTATAATGGAAGAAATGTGTCTTCTTCTGCTGAGTCTAAGCTGGAAATGAAATTTCTGAGAACTCTGGGGACATTGGCAAGGATCATCCCAAGGTACACACCAAAGGGACCCGAGAGCATTGCAAATACTCCGCTGGGGGGTGAGTTGAATTATGGAAAGAACCCCACTTGGGGAGCAGATGGATCTGTGTTTAGAGCCCTACTTGGCTACTTATTCTTTGTGCGATTAACGTCTCCACTGAAAAGGGGGAATTATATGGTCTTCTTGCTTGTTGTGTGAAGATTAGAATCTGTGAACAATCTAGCACAGTGCCTGGCCCATCGTAAAGGGTGGATAAAAGGAGATGATTATTGTTACTGCTCTCTATTGGCAAACTGGTCTAGGATACATTTGCCCTGATTCACCTGGGTTTATTCTAATCTCTATGTTGGGAAATGAGGTGCCCCATACAGATCCGACCTTTAAGTAAGTGCTTGCACAATGCTGACTGGTTCATAGTACTTGGTCACTGTGTGAACTGTACTTTCCACTTGGAAAGTCAAGTGCTACATAGAATTCTAAACAGTGGAGAGGAAAACAAAAGCTACCTAGAAAGTAAGATCTCACAGGTAACAAAATAGAGAAAAAAAGGCTGGATCTAAAAATCAAAGATGTACTTTTTTTGTTCAGTAAATATTTAGTTACATAACATGTGCTGGACCCTGTGGGAGATATACGGATAGTAGATTTAAAAGTTATAGTCACTACTAATACTTTTTATTTCCTTCTCTATAAATGAACTCAATTTAGAAGCCTCATTTCTTCTCAGTAGCTAGAAGGTAGTATGATGGTTAAATTTTGGAACCAATTCAATGTCCTAAAACTAACTGTGTCACTTCTGCTCTGTTCAGTCACCTCTAATTCACTCAGTCTGTGTACAGAGGAGCCCCAGGGGCCATTGTCTACATTCCTGGGAAGGAACTCTAGTTCTCACAGATACCGCTGAAGTCTTGCTGCACCTCATCGTTGTGTGAAGACCTCTGCCCTTATCCCACATGTTGTAGATGTGTCTCTGGTTGAGACAAAGAAGCCTTTTCCAACTCAGCTAATGCATAGTCATACTCCGTTCTCACTGGCCCCGGGGGCCGAGTGTGTGTCTATTCAATCCCCACTTAGAAGGTCCAAGCACCATTTTGAGTCTGATATATAGGAGATGTTTGATGCCACTAATAAAAGTGGAGAGAGACACTAATGGATTTGAGATGTCCATTGGGTATTTAGGTGAAAATGCCTGCCAGCCTCTTGAAATGTGGGCCTGAAGCTCCAGGGAAAAGCTAAAGGAGAGTGTTGAGCATTTGACAGTACTCTGTTCAGTGGTGGTACCCGAAGCCAGGAGACCAGGAAAGATCATCAGTGGAGTGTCAGAGTGTGGAGGGTTTGGGGTATGATCTGCCAGGCTCCACAATGGAGGGACTTGTCTCCCACCTGTAGGTTCACCACCTCCCCACCCCAAGTCTGGCATCCCATCCTCATCAAGAGCAGTGGGAGTGATGACCTATGCTAGTGTTTTCTGCATTGTCTTGTTCTTGGTGGGGTGGTATCCTGGGATTCTGGTAATTTATTTCCATTCTGGCCTACTCATGTATGATGTTCTTCCCTATGAGCTCTGTCAAGGTGGTCCTTTATATGCTTTCTCTGGCTGATTGCCTGGAGTCACTTGACTTGGAGATTCTTACTTAAGTCCTGGCCTAACTCTTAATCCAATCCCCTAATTCCTTGACTGCTCCAAGACTGAGTTTCCTACAAGGAGGAAGATCATGAAACTCTGGTCCTGGTGGTGACTTTTTGACCCTTAATTTTCATGTCTTCCTGGCATTTACTACCTGTCAGTTTAGGCTTTAACCTTGGTCTGTTCTACTTTTCCCCCGACCCCCACTGAACCCTGCTCGGTTTCATCTGTTGGATTCCCATTGTTAATGCCTTGTCTAGGTCTAATATCTGTTTCTGGGACTTTCTTTGGGATGTCTTTCCTAGCATTGTGAGTACATCTCGTCTTCTGGTGCTTGTTGTATGAATTTAGACTCAATCTTCTGCTCGATGTTTGGAGGTCCTATTGGTCCAGTCTTCAGGAAACTACTGTGTGTGCCTGTTATCTCTCAAACAGCTTTCAATGTAGGCTTATAATTCTTATTTTGCAGGCCGCAAAAATAGGCTCAGAGAGATTCAGACATTTGCCGAAGCTCGCACAACTAGGAGGTGCATAGGCAGGCACTAGGGTTAACCGTCAGATTAGTTTGGTTCCAAAGTTCATTCTCTTTCCATGACAGATGGCTTCCAAGGAGGCATGAGGAAGTTAGATGAATACGACGATGTTCAGGAAGTTCAGGAAGGCCAGGAGTTTCAGATCTTTCCAGGGGTACAGTGCATGCGTGATTAACCTCAAGAGGGGTGGACTTGCTCATGAATGGGGTGGAGAGAAAGGTCACAAGTGTGAAGGAAGTTGAGGGATGTTCCATTCCAGGTTTCAGAGGAGTTGTCAGCATGAAACTCATCAAAATGAACTAATTCTGTTCTTCCAGATTTAAAACCAAGGCAAAATGTCATGTTTCCTTTAGAAATGGGTGTTATGAAAGAATCCGTATTGGAATGATGATTGCTGAATTCACCTGGACTCTAGACGGGATCTTGTTATTTCCAGGACGTCAAGACACACATGCCGGGTATCTTTGTGGCATATTTGCCCACATGATTGGGCCAGTAATCTTGACCACAACCTCCAGGAAGTATGAACTGAACATTTGTGAGAAAAGCACAAATGTCGCCTCTCTGGTTAGCTATGAATAGAAATGACTCCACTTTGCTAGATGTTCCTGATGTAAAGCATCTTTATCTAAACTATAGTTTTCTCTCCCGCCCCAAGTATATGCAGAATAGCTAACATTCTTCCTTTTCCTTTTAGAAGGAGGATTAGTACCACCTGTCTCAGCT
>NW_006779772.1:421387-429920 GCF_000442215.2 Lipotes vexillifer | reverse complement strand
CAGCAGGAAAAACAGTATTAGGAGAGGAAAGCTCCTTTGAATGCAGTATTTTAGGATTATTTCTTTGGTTGCTAAACTGCTACCTTTGTATTCAAAGGTGATGAGACATTTTCTGGCTGAGAGACAGACATCCCAGAAAGGTGTCAAGTTAAAAGAGGGCTGATTAAAAGATTTGAGCCAAAGCCTTTGCAGGAGGTGAGCGATTGATTGCAGGAGTTGCTTACATTTTCTTCTCACTGTTACAGTTGAGGGAAGGACTGTGGTCATCACCTTGCTACCCCATCCCACCCCTTCTTCTATGGAAGGTATTAACCTGGGCTCTCATTCCAGCTGGATCTTTGCCATTGAGGCTCCTCGATGGCTTTCTCTGTACAGGGAAATGGAGGATGTTACAGTGCCTGGAGGTTCAAAGGGCTGTCTCCGAGCTGGGAGTCCTGAAATTTGGCATTCAACAGGATGGCATCATGGGCTGGGCATTTAACCTTTCCCCATCTGCAGCTTCCCCTTTTCTAAAATGGAGATAATGGAAATTTCTCACAGGAGCATTGGGAAGATTAATGAGTTAATGTTTTCTGAAGTGCTTTGAGATTCTCAGATGAAAGGTGCTACATAATAATTATAATAACACTTTGTTCTGACATAGTGCCTTTCTTCCAGGGAGCTCAAACTGTTTTACAAAAATTATTTCATTAATCCTCACAGTATCCCTCTATGGCAAGTAGCAATTAACATCCCCCTTTCTCATATCAGGAATCTGGGGCACAGAGAAATAAATGGGTCTGGCCAAGGTCACACAGCAGGTTATTGGTAAAATCATCAGCTGAGTTCAGGTCTGATTCATTCATTCATTCATTCACTCATTTGCTCATTCATCAAATATTTACACAAAATTATATTCCACACATTGAACTATTTGATAAGAGGATGGCATGATACAAAGTTCCATGAAAATATATTCTTTGCCATTTGAAGAGATTGGGTCAGTCCACTTGGACAAGTAGCTAAATAATTATAATAACATATAGGAAACATATCATATGATGCAGTAATATAAACAAACATGCATCCAGAGTAAGTAAAAGAAATAAATGATTTGGGCTTTACCAAAGAGATGTCATATGAGTAAGTTTTGAGTGATGAGTTTACCAGTGGAGAAAATGAAGTTGAGGAAATATGACTTAGATAAGTGAATGAAAGAGCATAATAAATCTGGGGATTGAGACCCACTTGGCAAGATGGGAGCAAAGGGTATTTTGGAAAGAGGAGTGGACTTAGAAAGTTGAACTTTATGCATGAGGCAATTGAGAAGATTTGGAGGTTGTTCAAGTAGTAGGAAAGAGGTCAGGTTTATATTTAGAAAATTAACTCTGATGGCTGACTATTAGAAGGTTTGGATGGGAAAGGGGTCTAAGTCCAGAGACCAGGAAAATAGGTCTCTGACTCAAAGTCCAGACCAATTACTAGGTCATTCTCAATGGTTTTATAAGCTAGAGCTCCAAAGTTCTTTTGAAATTCTGCACACGGTAATGCAAGAAAAGAGCTATAACAATGCTGTTTCATGGCTAGGATGTATTGTTTCAAGATGCAGACAAATGTCTTTAAAAAAACCCAAATCATCTAGAATGCAGCTTTTCGATGATGGTACTGTGAACAACTGTCACTCTTCGGCTCTGAAATCCATCAGGCAAAATGGTTAAGTCTACATCAATTACTTATTATAATAGAAAGAAAGGCTTTGTTATACTATTTGTTAAGTACCTCTCTAAATTAGATACAAGAGAATGATCTTCAATGCAAAAGAGTGTTCATTTTTGTTTCAATGATAAACTATTCTGTGATTAGACATATTTATTTTTATTTTTACCCATCATTATAACTATATAGTCAATTTTAAGAACAGTTTCCTGATCACTTGTATTTTGTACTTGTCAAAATCTCTTTTAAGTGTCTAACAATAAAAATAGTAAAACCACTTTGCTTTTTTTAGAGGATCTTGAATGTTCTTCAGGTATGTATAGATGCAGACCCACAGGCCACCTGTGGGATGGAAGAGGAAGGTCCATTTGATAACACAGCTACTCACTACCAGATTGTTTTATTTTCCCTACTCATGGATAGTAGTGAGCTGGGAAAAGTCAAAATTCAACTTATTCTATAAAATTAAAACACTGACACATTGCTGGTTATACTATTCTGTACCTTGTGGACATGCAATGAATGCTTCTTGAGTAGCTTGCAATTAGCTCATTTAGAATTTATATATATATATATATATATATATATATATATATATATATACATATATAGTAGATAGTCTACACACACACATATACATATATAGTAGATAGTCTACTGAGGGAGATTCACACTTATGGAAAAATGCATTGTGGAAATGATGGGTCAGACCAGAGAATCTGCAAAGAATGGGAGACACAACTAGTAAGCCCACAAGCCATTAAAAGAAGCCTTCTCAGAAGACAACATTTTTAGAATGAATATATTAATGATTAAAGTGAATGGCATGTGGGATCCTCCCGGACCGGGGCACGAACCCGTGTCCCCTGCATCGGCAGGCAGACTCTTAACCACTGCGCCACCAGGGAAGCCCAAGAATTAATATATTTTTTGAGCAACACATTTCGTAATGAAGATATCATATTTGTCCTTAAGTTTAATGTGTATATAGTTAGAATAGGCAAATATATGCTGCAATAATAAACACCCCTAAGGATCAGTGACCTTAACAACAAAGGTTTAATTCTGGCTCATGCAAAGTTCTTTGCAGCTCTAAGTGACTCTCCAGATGCTCTTCCAGGCGATAACTCTGAATTCTACCTTCCTAGCAACATGCCCTTCAGTGATTATCAGAGAAAAGCAAGAGAGAATTCCAGGACTGGCAATTAAACACTTCCACTGAGAAGTTCCACTCTTCACCTTCCCTCATACTTCACTGGGCAAAGAAAGTCACGTGGTCATGCCTGATTTCAAGGGGACAGGGAATTACAATCCTTCCATGCTTTCAGAAGAGGAGAACTAAATATCAATGAACAATACATTTGCCACAGGCTTTTCTGATGACTTTTGAAAGTTAATATTTTGTTCTTTGAAAAAAACCCCATATTTCCATTTAATGAACTTGTACCTTAATACTTGAAAACCAAGTAATTTATTATTTGTGTTATTCCTGGAACCTTACTGGTATTATTAATTCAATTGCTTCAATGTAGTCTCTAATATAAAACTGTTTGTTGGTTAATATCTCTCACCTGATGGTGAAATTCTTAAGTGTAGGGACTAAGTCTGATTTTTTTCTGCATCCCCACAATCTAGAAGAGTAACTGGCACAGATCAGGCACTAAACATCTTCCCATACACCGTGACGTGAACAATTTGTATTTCATATACACCTGGAAGAAGGCAGAGACAGGTAAGTAGAATTTATTTTTCTCTAAGGAGAAAATAATCTCTATTTTATCATAGTAGGAAGTATTAAACAAATTCTTGTAACTGAACTTCTGATGTGTTTTCTAATTATACATAAAAAAGCTAAAATATCCAAGAAAGTGAAATTACTTTCTGAAAACATTTTTCCATTTCTGTTGAAGCAGAGTGGTGTTCATTGGTGCTTGATATAGTGAGGAGGTTACATGGATATTCTACTTTGTAAATGAACTCAGTTAGTGAATTAAAGGAAATCTTACACTTCTTGTAGAGAAGCTTATTCTAATTCATTATAATTTAGGAATCATTAATGAAACTGTCTCTCAATATATGTTTTCCATATTTGTTAAGTTCACCTTTAGGTATCTTAAGTCCATGAAAAGGCTAAACTATAATAAAATTCTTGAAGTTTAACCTACTTGTTTTCTCCTTGATTTTATTCCCATTATTCTAGTAATTCCTTCCAGTATATTTAAAATAATTCCTCTTCCTCATTGGCAAGAATAGCCTTGAAGGTTTTCAGCCTATCTACCCTATTAGCTGGAATCTTTATTTGGGTTTATTATCTTCCCTCACATGCCCATTACCCCATTCCCATGACTCTGGTCATCCACTGATATATCTGAATTATTTTGATACAGAAATAATAAACCCCACAGTTATGTGATACGGGTTAGGTCCTTTTCAGCACAAATAAAATATATTTTTTTCCACTACACTAGAACCTCAGCATCTTCAATTCTTTGAATCCACCTACACTGGCATTTTAGATGATTTGCTACTGATTACTTGCTGTTTAGAAGGAGCCACTGTTGTGGGTTCAATGCTGGGTCAATTGGTTCCCTTTTGGTATATCTGGGGCACCAGAGAATTTTCCTACTTTACTTCCCTTCCTGGATCCTCAAGGCAGGTAAGGGATCATGGCAGGAATTTGAAAACAAGTAGAAGGTAACTTTTATGAGCAGGCACCAAAGGTAGAATGGTGAAATCAAATATTCCCAGGACACCATGGTTATGTAAGATCTCCCTTTCCAGCTCCATGCTGTGCACATTCCATTGTGTGTAGTTCAACTCAGGGCTGTCCCACGAGGAATTCTAAGGGATGGGGGAAAGGGCAATAGCCCTAAAATGCGAACCATTGTTTCAGGGTGTTTGTTTAAAATTTCCTGTCAAAATAACTGGATATCTAAGAGTGACTAAGGTTGTTGTCATGGAAGAAGTTGAGGTGGAAAAGGCAGAGAGAGTGATTTCAAGAAGTTATAGGCAGTCAGGAGATGCCTACCTGGAGACTGACAGCTTATCAGATGCTACCCCAAGGGCATCCTATTTTAGTAACAGCTTTGGCAGTGTCATATTTAAAGTGGTTTCAACTGTTTGTGGGAAATGGGAAAGCATGGAGACATAGGGGCTAAAAGGTCAGGGCATCTAAATTGTTTCACCGTTTAAAAAAAAGACACTTTTATCTGTTTTTCCAAATTAGTATGTACTGGAAACATGGTTTCTGGGTGCAAAACTTCTGGAGCTTGTTTAATAAGCGTACCATATTTTAGAATGTGTTATATTATATTTTATCATCATGCATGTATCTTATGTTCTGCCTTTTTTTCTCTCCATGCTATTTCACGTGTTCTGATTGTCTATATTGTTCAGGCATACTAGTCATTTTTTTTTGCAGTACGCGGGCCTCTCACTGTTGTGGCCTCTCCTGCTGCAGAGCACAGGCTCCGGACGCGCAGGCTCAGTGGCCATGGCTCACAGGCCCAGCCGCTCTGCAGCATGTGGGATCTTCCTGGACCGGGGCACAAACCTGTGTCCCCTGCATTGGCAGGCGGACTCTCAACCACTGCGCCACCAAGGAAGCCCCATACTAGTCATTTTTAATAGCCATCTATGTTGTATTTGGTTAAGCTACAACATTTGAGTTGGCTTGTATCTAAATTTTAGAGTTGGTGATCTTTCTGATTTAAGACTAGATAAATTTACATAATGTAAAGTGTTTATGTTGGTGTCTTAATTAGATACTGGCTAAAGGTTGCCCTCTTTTTCTTCTTTTTAATTCCCAAACTTTGAGATTTCTGACTCCCAGTGCTCATCTCCAAAACTATCAATCCCAAGAAGGTGATTTTCATGTAATAATTTTCTGCTCATACTCTTAACCTCTTTTGGTGCACTTCTATTATTTCTTTGTCCTTATTGGTGGTTACACCAGCTCCCAGTTTAATATCATTTGCACATTTCATTAATATGTGGCTTACTCCCTCTTCGAGATCCTTAATAAAGATGTTAAATTAGATTGTATCTGACATTGACCCCTGGGGCACTGCAATGCTTTAACGAAATCCCATTTTCCTGTCTGCAGTCTATAGAGTTCTTGCAGAATGCATGAGGCATAGCTTCAACCTGGGATAAATCTACAATTTTAATTCTAAAGCAGAAGTCAAGTCATGTGGCTTGGGATAACTTGACATTGCCAGAACATACTTATAGTTGCTAGGAAGTCATATTTTAGCAATTAAGTACAGGTTTGCCAGAATTATAAGTCAGATTGCCAATCTGCTGACAATTACAAGAGATAGTCGCTCTATCCTGTTTAATGCATTTCAGCCAAACTGAGAAGGGTCTTGTTTTTTAAAATGAAACTCAGCTTTTTTATTTCAAAGCTAGCAATCACCTTTCACCAGCTTTTAAACAGCATGCCTCTTCTGTGTTTAAAAGCAGATTTATGAAAGAAATGGTCGTACCAATACACCAACATAGACACGCTTCAGGGAAATGTACCAGGTGCCCCACTGAGAATCCAGGTGTGAAATCAAGTTTCAAATTTCAAGAATTTATAAAGAGTTCTTCTAAATCGGAAACATTAATTTTTTTTAATAGAGAAGGTATAATACCATATGATATTCTTGGCACAAAATTTAACTCTCTCATCGCATTTGGTTTAATCAGAGAAATCTATATTAGATGCAAAATTTCTTCAAACAAGTTGTGGAATATTATCTTAAAAAGTAGGTTGCATTACCAAGTAAACCAAAATTTCTACAAAATGAAATTGACTACATTAAATGGAATATATTCTTTAATTGTATCACCATGAAGTCCTCTAAATCACTCCAAATGATCAAATATTTTAAAAGTCCCATGTTAGACATTCTCAACAACTTTTCTCATTATACCTTAAAGTAAACTTCCTTAGTTTTGCCAAGTTTTTTGATGTCCTCTTGGGCATATACATTGTATTAACCTGTTTGGGCTGCCATTGAAAAAAAAAAAACATAGACTGGGTGGTTTGAACAGCAGAAATTCATTTATCACAGTTCTTGAGGCTGGGAATTCTAAGATCGAGGTGTCAGGCAATTTGGTTTCTTGGTAAGGACTCTCTTTCTGGCTTGCACACAGCTGCCTTCTCATTGTGTTCTCACATGGAGGAGAAAGAGTGCAAGTTCTCTGGTGTCTCTTCTTATAAGGGCACTAATGCCATCATGAGGGCCTCACCCTCATGACCTCATCTAAACCAATAACTTCCCAAATGTCCTGTTTTCCATATACCACACTTGGGGGTTAGAACTTGAACATATGAATTTTTAGGGGGTAGGAAAACAGTCCATAGCACAAATTGAGATAATTCTTTAGATTCAAACAAAGAGAATGATGGGAAGAACAAACATAACCAGAACTTGAAACTGACCTTGTAAATACAATATTTTTTTTTTTTTTTTTTGTATACTGAAGCACAACCAAAAGTACATTTCAGCATCAATCACAGAATGCTGCGTTGTTCTATGAGGTGTTGGAGAGAATGTACTCCAATCTTGTGGGAATTCACACTTCCAAAGGGTCTTTCAAAGATATGATGATTCAGGGTGTCTGAGAAAAGACAATGTTCACCCAATTAGCTCATTGCATTTGGGAACCTGAATTCCAGAATGTCCAAGAGAAACTCTCTTGTCACCTGGTATCTCTCCTTCACCTCACACTACCTCATGAGGAATCACTCACCTCACCTACTTTAAGAAGTAAACAATGACTCAGGCAGTTCAGCCAAGAAAACAAAACAGAGTAATTGATTTGTGTAATGGAATATTTAAATCACTGCTCCTTTGTTGGTTGGGTTTTGGTGGTAGAATTCAGATAGTTCCCTAAATTCCTCATTTCTATTTTTGGTGAATAATTGGATATAAGAGCATTATGTTATACTGTCCTGACCTCAAGGATCTAACAGTTTAGCCATCAAGATAAGAGTTGTCTATAAGAGGAATTAGAAACATATGAGATGATGTATAGTTTGATGCTAAATTGTGCAAAACAGAAGGGCTCAATCAATGTGACAGGAATTAATGTTCCCCAGGGCCTTGCCTTTGGCTCTTGGCTCCTCTTCTATACTCTTTGCTGGCTTCCAAATCCCTTGGCTTCTACACTTTTTTATACAGCTGCCTACCAAACAATGCCACCTGAAAACCCAAGATGACAAGAGGGACCAAAGCTAACTGAAGCTTTTTCTCTTTCACTGTGTGCTGTGAGATAGGGCTTACCATACTTCTTGGGGATAATTGAGCTTTGGTGTAAGCAAATCAGTCTGTCATGGACTGAGTGTGTTCCCCTCAAATTCATATGTTGAAACCCTAATCCCAGTGATAGTTGGAGATAAGGCATTTAGGAGGAAATCAGGGTTAGGTTAGATCATGCAAGTGGAGCCCTCATAATGGGAATAATGCCTTTATAAAAACAGAGACAGGAGATCTCTCTCTGCCATTTGGGGAAACTACAAGAAGGAAGCCTTCTGCAAGCCAGGAAGAAGGTCCTCAGCAGAACCCAACCATGCTGGCACCCTGATCTTGGACTTCCAAGCATCTAGAATTATGAGAAATTGTTTGTTGTTTAAGCCACTTAGTCTATAGTATCTTGTTATAACAGCCTAAACTGACCAAGACACCATCAGTCTGCAGATGTGGCTATAAATTCCAGCTTCTCTGGGCATTGGAATCATTAGCCAATTAATTTGCAGGCACTTTTGATTAAGTTTACAATACAAGGTGGAAGTTGCTCGTAGTTCCACAACCATTGCAGAGGTTATGATACTCTGCTCTCTTTTCAA
>NW_006779772.1:413005-421361 GCF_000442215.2 Lipotes vexillifer | reverse complement strand
CTGTGACATCTTCATTCTTCCTTCTTTGAAAGGAGAAGTACTAGGTCCAAATATTTTCTTCTGGTTCCTAGAAATGGACAAACTCTATATACCAAATATTGGGGAAAGATTGCCCAGAGCTAGTCTCTTACCTAGCATGTGACCCGAGAACAGAGAGAGCTAAGAAAGAAAAAAGCCACAGGGAGAAGTGTTCCTCTACTTTAGTATAAACCATGACAGGCTTTCTACCTTCAAGTGGTGCTTGCCCATTTGTCAGAACTAAGTAGAATATAATATACCATATTTTGCTCAGATCTCATGTTTAGAATACTTAAATGCTGGAAAACCTACTTATCGTTATTATCTAGTATGTAATAAAGGAATTATTGTATGTGGAGCTTATGATGTGTTTATAATATTCTATTTAATCTGCGTTTTAGAATGAACACTGTTGCTACTACTCAAATGCCATTCTAGTCTTTAAGCTAAAATGCTTCTAAAATTATGCAAAAAATAATGTATCTGGTAAATTCCTTAGATAACCAATAGGCACACATTAAAGAAAAATCCATTATTAAAGATAACTTTCTCTTAGACTTTATTGGTTCATAAACTACCTAACTTATATCTTCCTATTTGGCATTAAAAAGAAATATCACCAAAAAATAATGAGAAGCATGACCTTGATTTTGAATGTGTGCAGTAGTAGACAGAATCCTCTGATGGAAATTAAAAGAAGAGAATTAAACACACACAGATACACTCCATGTGTGAGCAAATGCACATACCAACCACTCACTGCACATCCCTCCTTTAGCAAGGTACTCAATCTTAAGGTCTTAGTTTCTACATTTGTTCAATGGGGTTTATCACACTTTGTCTACCTCATAGGGTGTCTATGTCAATCATCTATAAAAAATATGAGTCAGGTTGTGTCACTCTCCTTGCATTGAAGCTTTCTCTGTATCTCTTTATGGCTTTCCATAGGTCTTTGAACAAAAATCATATCCTTACGATGACCTCAGGGCTTTTCATGATCTGGCCCTGTTACCCTTGCCGGTCTCATCCCTTGAGTATTACTTCCTTTTAGCCTCACTGGCTTTCTTTTAGAACCTTGAATTCACTTTAACATCCCTGAGCTAGATCTCTATATCCTCAGGCTAGGTCCAGTCCCCCTGACATCCTGCGCAAGGGAGGGGCCCCGTGACCTCTTGCACTAGGTTGGGTACCCCCTGACATTCCACACTAGATCAGGGGCCCCCTGACATGTGCTTGCAGAGCCCCACACATCCTCCTTCACAGGACTCATCTCAGTTATAATTACCTTAATTCTTTATCTAATTGAGTGATATTAGATTAAGATTGATCTTTCTACCAGACCATCATCGCCATCAGGGCAGGGACACAGCAAAGTACCAGCAAAGTACCTGACACAGAATATTTCTAAGGTAAATGAAGGAAGAAAAATGAGCTGATGTCGGTGATTACCAGTTTGGAACTGTAAAATGCCAATTACACATAAAACATGAACTTTCTGTGTGTGAACTGATTAATTACAGATACAAAAGTATAGATATTAATTTTTGAAAACATACTTGCAAGTAGAGATTGACCCATGGGCCACAAAGAAGACTCTCCCAGGCAATATGTTAAGGAATTACAGGGCATTTCTCCATGATTTTGGAATTTGGTTATCATGTTTAATGTAAGTGCCTTGGTGTTCTTTCTATTACCAAGGAAACTCATCAACACAAGTGCCAGAAATAAAAGATATATTAATGAAAATGAAATTCAGATAATATGTTTATTTGCTATGAAAGAAGTCACCTTTCTTATTTTGAAGCCTAAGTGCTTTTTCCAACTCTGTATGTAACATTTAAAAATAATATTCATTGCATTTTACATCTCACTAGCTGTTAACATCTGAAGGATTAGAGAGGAATTGTTCTAGCTGATAAGTACTGAATTAAACTTGGAGAAACATTATTTTTATCTGATGACCTTCATCATAGTGAGTCTGTCTAGGTTTTAGTGCAAATAAAATTTTCAAAGTACAGTAGAGAGAAATAAGAAGATATGGCTTTTTATCTCTGTAATAATTTTGGGGTTTTCAAGACTTATTTAAAACTTATTTGGCATAAATCAGTTTAAAGCTCAGTCTTAAAAATTTCTTTAAAAATGAATTTTTAGCATGCCATATAATTCTAAAGAAGAATAAGATTTCTTTAAATTTATGGATTAAAGTTGATTTTATTAAACTGAAGCTTTTTCATTGAAGGTTTTTATTATAAGTGTATCACATTGGGAAACTGAGTTAAAAATAACCTTTTCCATCAAATCTATACACACACATGAAGTTGTTTGTTAGCATAGCATGACAATGGAAAAATAAAATGAAGCATTCTGAGCTAGAAATTTAGAGATATCACTCTTTGAGAATTAACAGCTTAAGTTTAGGGCTATTGTAAAGGAAAGCCATGAGTTTTACAGACAAGACTATTTTTTTCTTAATAGGTGATCAGTTGGTGCAACAAGTAAAACAGTATTATTTCAGAGGTAAACAGAGAAGATAAAAAGAGGGTGTCCATGTATTTTTTTCCTCTGTAAAGTTCAGATCATGCATCTTCTCTAATGAGCTTGATAAAGCATAGCAAGGCAAATGTGCCATAATTCATCATGTTTCCCATTTCAAAAGTGACAGGCAACCTAAGGGGAAAAAGTCTTTATTTTGTAACAATAAAAAAAAAGGAGGTGAGATAATCACATTTAAAATAATATCTACCAAGGAACCCTTACTATCCACATCAAATATAGAAAATTGTCTTGTTACATTGGGAATTTGTTTAATGCTGTACCAAAACTTCCCATTAGTGCCTGTAAGCAAAATATTTGATTTTTATATTTAATTCAAATGTGGGAGAAAAAAATTTCTCTAGAAGTCTTTTCAAATTTTGAAGAGTACTGTGCTCGTAATGTGAGAAATAGGAGCAATGTTTGCAGTTGTTAGAAAGGCACAATTAACTTTCATGCTATCCTGTTAAATGGTATGACACGAAATAATCTGAGTCTAAATGAAGTCTGCTCTGTAAAATGCCAGTATTACTTATATTAATTTTCTGCAGATGTTTCCTCATTTCTAGAAATGGTTCAACAAAACACCATTTCTAAATATGTATCTCTTTTTGCTTCAATCATTCCCTTTGGAAATAAATCATATTTTCTTGCAATATGGTCCTGTGCATCTTAGATGTCACACAGAGAGAAGAGTTAGGAACCAACTAAATATATGGGACGTAATCACATCTTTAATGCCTCAAATCATTCTGCCTTATCTGGCAGTAGGTGAGGGAGGATGGAACATGGTTTGATCATTGTAAGAAAAATAAAGCTACTGTTGAAAAGAAAGGCTAATTTGTATAGAGTCTCAAAACTCTAAACCCACATTTGATTATGAAACATGCCACATTTTATAATGGCTAAAGAAGGCAATTTGTCTTTATTAAGAAGTTTAAGGATCATGTTTATTTAAAGTTATTATCTGAACAGTAATGAAGAAATAACAGGAATGTTATTCAAGGGTAGTAGCTATTTTTGTCTGGAATATAAGAAGTATGTTTAGACAAAAATTTAAAATATAGAGGCACATTTTGTTCTAATTAATTACAATTAATGAAGACCCTGAATTTTCACATTGAGGTGCTGAGGGTCAAGAGCTCCAGGTTAAGTTGGAAACTGTTCTCTATAGCTTTCTTAGCATGTTAGAACACATTATATTTGGTAGATTAAGGGGGAAAGAAGTCCTGTGGGAATTATAGTAATTGATTTTATATGGTGTGAATAGATGCCTACTTGCAGAGCAAATTCCATCATTATGTCCTTATCATTGGTCTTTTGTTTAATGGCATCCTGCCCAACCTACTTGCCGTTGAATAATTAATATGCCAAGGCATATTTCAAGCAAATTTTGTTTTTCTTTTGGTACTTAAGAAGAGCTTAACTTCTCTCTGACTTTGAATTTTTAACAGGAGAGAAAATGATAAATACAATTATTAAAATATATCTGGCCAACTCAAACTTATTCTATATGATGAAATAAGTTTATCCATCTCACAAGTTTATCCATCTCTTATCACCCAAAATAGTGTTACTTTAAGGACTATGACATTTGTTTTCTTCCCTCTGCTCTCTCAAATGTAAGAAATTGAAACTCCTTAGCTGGATCCCTTTCCTGCCCATCCTGTTACTCTAGGACCAGTGCAGGGGATGAAGATGGAAACACTTCTCTAAAGCATGGACTCATTGTCGAGAATGACAGATTTTACCCAAGGGGACTGATCAGTAACATGCCATCCTTATATCAGGGTCTGGGCACATTTTCCATTTTTGCAAAACCCCTGTCTGATCCCTAGGTTTTTTAGTACTCAATTCAAAGAAAGACATTTGGTGGACTGTAGTGCATATACTTAAATTCACTATAGTTTTTCATGTTTCTTCTTTTACTTCTGATCCCATTTTTTTTTTTTTTTTTGCCCAGAGACCATTACATTCTTTCTTTTAGGATAGGAAGCTTTTGCATTTCAACCAATGGTTCACATTTGGATTATTAAATCTTTCTTCTAATGTCCCAAATAATTACTATTTATTGATATAAGTGCTTATTTTGTTATGCCTTTCTACTTATTCTTCAGTGAACGGAGTCTGATGGTTTTATCTTTCACATTCTTAAAGAATCAATGATTTCAACCATTACTTTTTCTTAACTTTAAATTTCTTCTCAAAGGCTTCTAAATTATACAGAACTGCAAAATGGTTTTTGATGTGAACCTCTAGGTCCTCACAGAACTTGAACTACAATGTACAATTTAGGGTTTCAGAGAGAAGGGGAAAACCATTCTGAGTTTTTCACTCTATTAAATAATATTAAGATCAGAATTAATTTTAACAAACATGGTAGAGTTTAACATCCAATGACAAAAACATCCATTGGGGTACACGGTGAAAACTCTCCTGGAGACCGTAGACTGAAGGGGGTTCGTGCTTTATATACATCTTTGTTGATGGGGCTGGATTGACATGGCTCACAAGTTCTCCACAGTTTTGATAAAGACAAGTCAGTACTCTTTTGGGGGTTGGGAGGGCTGGGGAGGTGCACTTGACAATGGTGCAATCCACTAAAGATGTTATTTTACGGGCTTTCCCTATTTCATCATGGGCACTAGGCCTTCCTTCAGTGTTTCTGTCTTTTGTTTTTGGTTAATGCTTTCCCAGCCAGATATGCCAAAGGGTTATTGTCAGCTAGCCAAAGAAAGCTTGTGTTCCAATAAGGATGTCACTGGTGGGGGCTTGGCCATGGCTCCTCTGCTGCCCTGTTAACTTCATCACTCTCTAGGTGTGCTGTGCATGGGGAACATATGGCCTAGCCATGGCCAAAGGGCATGCTTCTTAAACTGAAAGTCTGAGGCCTTTGAGCTGAGACTAGCAAGCTCTGGAACATCAGTTGGGATTTAGCTGGAAAGGAGACTATACTGTCCGTGTGGTTTGTGTTTGCTAATCTCTGAATTGTTCTTGAGTGGCACCTTCAAGTTTGCCTGCCTCCACTCCCGCAGTAAAAAGTCGAAAGCAAATCATCCTGGGTTGGTCAATAAAGTCACATGCAAGAAGAAAAGGATACCTATGACCAAGCTCTAGTTCCAGCTAGAGGATTTGGGGAATTGCAAAGTATTTGAGCTTCTATTGATTCTACTAATGAAACTAATAATCTAGCAAAGTATCTCGGTTGTTTGTGAAGGCAAATGATCTAGCTGTGGTGCCCTGTCAAGAATGTGCCATTTTCAATGCCAGACAATACACATTGTTTTTTTCTTGTGGTACGCGGGCCTCTCATTGTTGTGGCCTCTCCCGTTGTGGAGCACAGGCTCCGGACGCGCAGGCTCAGCGGCCATGGCTCACGGGCCCAGTCGCTCCGTGGCATGTGGGATCTTCCCAGACCAGGGCACGAACCTGTGTCCCCTGCATCGGCAGGCAGACTTTCAACCACTGTGCCACCAGGGAAGCCCCAACAATACACATTTTTAAAATGATCTTGGGAAGGAATGGAGGTCAGTCAAGGTGTTGTAAAATTAAAAAAAAAAGTTTTTAAATTTCCTTTTGTATTAAAAAAAATATGTTAAAGCTGAATTTATTTAATGTTTCTAGATGAAGCACAGGAAAACCAAATATCTTGACTTTCCTGGGTAGAACTGTGGGAGTGATGGTCAAGCAATTTTGTTTAGAGATGCTTACGAGAGGTATTTATTTCAATCAGGGCATAAAATTCTGTGAAAACCATTTTCTTCCTTGCTTCCGCTGCTGCCTGTTCTTCTACCCAGATGGGTATCAGAAAGTGGGATTCAGGTTTGGGCCTGCTGAGCGAGGGGAATACTTGGTCTATCTATTTAAAACTGGATTTTTGCTATTTGAATGTAGGAAACCTAATTACACCCTGGTAAATTCTCTTCAGTCTACCAAACACAGAAAAAAAACAGTGACAGAATCTGAAAGGCCAGAAAAAAGAAAAGAGTTCCTAAGACCTAATGAATCCAAACTAAACACCTCTCCACAGAAATGTCAAACATTTCTCTTAGCACAAAACAAGGCTTAAAGAATTCCCTGCTTTTGTCTCTGGCCTAATTCCTTAAGCAGAGAGGGGGATTTTCCTCTGGGAGTGTTATTTCACAAAGAACGAAACAGCAAATAAACAAAAGACTCTCAAAGAGAGAGAGAGTATAAATAAAATTCATGACTCTTTAAAGAGTTTACAGTGAAAGAATGTGGAGGATTATTTACAATTAAAGCATAGCCTCTAGAATACAGTTATTATATATCTAAAACAAAGAATAAGAGTTCATTTCATTTGGTTCACAAGAAAATGCACCTGGTGTTTGAAACGAATTATGAAACTTCATTTTCTCAAGATCTTTTTATGGTTGTTTTGGTGATATTTATGTTTAAAACTTTTACACAATCAATAAAGCATTTTCTAATTCATTGATACCTTTTTTTTTTTAAGTGAAGGTGATGTGGATTGCTATTTGATTAAAAAAAATAAATCAGCCTGAAAGACAAAGTTCCAAAACAAGTTTTATTGTGGATGTGTCTAAAAGGAATTTTCTACATCTAACAAGCATCATTAAAATGTGTGTTCGGTGGTAAAAATATTCTTTGGGTTGAACAAAAGAAAACTTGTAAGCTATTATGGAAAAAAAAGTTTGAATTAACAGAAAAGTAGGAGAAAGAACAAGTTTAGAACTATCTAGCAAATCCTATGATAATACAATAGGATAGTTACTAACAAATGAGGTTAGAGAAGGGGTAAGATGAATATGAAACAAATGCATTATTTCAGTATTAATGTAATAGGCAGAGAGAAATAAGTGGTTATTAAGATAAAGATGCAAAGGCTAAAGAAACCACTTGATTATAAATTATAGAGCAATTATCCCTCTTTTCAAGTGTGTGTATGTGTGTTTACTAGGCATTTGAATTCTATTTTGAGAGTGACTTCAAAAAAAATGTCGATGATAATGTTAAAAGCTATGGTACGAGGGCCATGTAGACAAATGGAGTTTAAAGGTAGAGTCTTAGTAAAAGTAGGGTCTTCTGGAAGGCTTAAGTCATGGGCCTGTGAGATGGGGCGAGGATTTAGGCACTTGCAGAGTTTACAGCAAAGTTTAGATTGAGTCTTATCCTGACGTGGCTGTCTCAGTGATATATCTGAAGCATTTGGCCTCATGAGATTAAAAGAACAGTGCTTATATTTAGCATCTGCTGCCCCCAACTCCAACTTTGCTACTAATAAAATTCAGCTCTATGGAAAAGAATTTGAATTCCAGCTGGGCAGTTTTCAAAATAAGATGAAAAGTTAAGCAGGCAATTGGTGTGTATTTAGGGCTCAAAACACCTTGCCCCCTAGAAGACTTGAAGGAGTTAATCCCTTCTCAAGATAATCCACTAAAGAGCATCCTTCATTATGATGTTAAAAGCAAGGATCAGTGCCGGGGAGTCTAACAATAGGACAGGGGGCTTTTCAGGCCCAACCACATTCTTCCCAGGTTAGAAACAGAAACTGCTGTGATTCCAGCTGAAAAATAGAGCAGGACTTTTCTCTTATGTTAAATATTCAGATGGAAGGAAGCGGAAAAAATTTACCACATTAACGAAATTCCTCATTGGATAGATTTTTTGGGAGAATAATCTTTCTGAATTAAAAAAAAATGATTGTACTGTCTGAGAGGAATAACTCTACAACTCAACAGTTACACAGTTTGGAAGCACTTTTGATTTCATGCAAAAGTGAATTTTTGATTAAATTGTACTAAATCACCCCTCCCCCCACCCC
>NW_006779772.1:377716-412755 GCF_000442215.2 Lipotes vexillifer | reverse complement strand
CCCCACCCCGCCGACAATAATATGTTCAACAAACACAAAACTCACTATCAATTTGTATTAAAAGTTGCATGCTAAAGTTATTTGGTCAAACTTTGATCCTGTGAGGTATTATGTTTTAAATTTAGAGTCATATTTGATTTCTCAAAGGTTCTGAATCATTTTCTGTAAGAAGACAAAGTATTTAGTGTTTATGAGCAAATGAATCTAAAATCCTGATTTAAAATCTTGTTTTTACTACACTTTAGTACATTTTATAGTATTGGTAATACAATTTACTGTTTATTACTTTCAAAATATTGTATAAGAAGGTAGTTTTAAAAATTAAAAAAAATTCCTATGAAATTCTTTAATACAAACACATATCTTAGGTAAATCAGAATGGCAAAAGTTGGCCATTCTAAGATATAGGAAACGTTTTATTCTCTTTTTTTTCTTCTCGTTAAAAGTGTAAGTACATTTTTTTAAAGGCATATTTCTTTTTAAGGAACATCATCTTACCAAAATTGAAACAAGACTGGGAAAGATATATTTAAAAGCATATTTCAAGTGGAATCAACAGCATTCATGAATGTGTGTTTGTATGCTTTGCCTGACACAATCTCTTTTGTGCTCCCATGGGGTTCCAGGCATTTGGGCTCTGAAGACCCTGAGCTGTGGTTGTGGTCCTCAAAGAGCTGAAGGTGAACAAGCATAGTTCTGGGGGATACAGCTGGGCATGTGATGGGGTGGTATTAAATCATTGGAACTAGAAGGGCTTTTTAGAAAAGAAAGAGGCAAAGGCTGCTGTGATTTGGATTTGGATGGGTGAAAAGAGCCATCTGGAAACATTGGTAAGGCAAAGAATTTGAAGAGGAGAAGGCATATATGATACATAAATAGAAGCCCTGGAAACATGGTCAAAGACCTAACACTATATGGAGAAATATCAGAAGTTACCATTTTATTTTATTTTATTTTTATTGAAGTATAGTTGATTTACAATGTTGTGTTAGTTTCTGGTGTACAACAAAGTGATTCACTTTCACATATATGTTCTTTTTCAGATTCTTTTCCCTGTACGTTATTACAAAATATTGAGTATAGTTCCCTATGCTATACAGTAGGTCCTCAGGTCCTTGTTGGTTATCTGTTTTATATATAGTAGTACGTATATGTTAATCCCAAACTCCTAATTTATCCCCTCCCCTCCTTTCCCCTTTGGTAACCATAAGTTTTTTTCTATGTCTGTGGGTCTATTTCTGTTTTGTATATAAGTTCATCTGTATCATTTTTTTTAGATTCCACATGTAAGTGATATCATATGATATTTGTCTTTGTCTGACTTACTTCACTTAGTATGATAATATCTTGGTCCATCCCTTCTGCTGCAAATGGCATTATTTCATTCTTTATGGCTGAGTAATATTCCAGAGCAAGTATTTTAAATAGAATTTTGTTAATACTTCATTTCCCTGAGAAGCATCATGGAAAGAGAAGAACCTCTGAGGTCAGAATTTTAGTACATATCAATAATATGACTTGCTTCTGTTTCCTTATTTATACTCTCTGACAATAACTACACCTGAAGTATAGATTAATTATGAAGATTCTCAGAGATAGCACATCAAAAGCTATGTTATCAAGATACACTGGTGGTAAAGAACAGAGGCCTGAAATTTGGCAGATGCTGTTATGTATTTACTATTTGAGTTTGGGTAAGACCCCTCGTCTTCCTAAACCAGAGTTTGTTTATCTGTGAAGTGAGAATGATACCAGTTCACAGGTTTGCCAGGAAAATAAAAATAATATGGCCCATAAATGACCCAGTGCCTGACCTGTAATAAACCCTCAGTTAAGTTTAGAAAATAAAACAAAAATATACATATGTTGCAAAGTGTCAGACATATAGAAAATGCACAAGAAAACTTAGGCTCTCTTCCTTGTAAATATCTGCTTCCTTCTTTTTTTTTAATTTTATTTTGTCACTTACAAAAATCTTTTGGTCTTTTTCATTTTCCTCTTATCACCAAGGCTTTTAATCTCTCTTTTTTTAATCAAATGAAAGTCTTTAAATTCTGTAATGCTTTACAATTTTCAAAAGTTTCACACACACTATTTTATATAATCCCATAATAACCTTTTTTTCCCTCTACCCCTATGTTTCCACTCCCCCCTCCCCTCTTCCCACTGGTAACCACTAGTTTGTTCTCTATATCTGTGAGTCTGCTTCTTTTTTGTTTTAGTCACTAGTTTGTTGTATTTTTTAGATTCCACATATAAGTGATATCATACAGTATTTGTCTTTCTTTATCCGACTTATTTCACTTAGCATAATGTTCTCTGAGTCCATCCATGTTGGTAAAATGGCAAAATTTCATTCTTTTTTATGGTTGAGTAGTATTCCATTGTGTCTGTGTATATATACCACATCTTCTTTATCCATTCATCTGTTGATGGACAATTAGGTTGTTTCCAAAGGAACTTAATGTATATAAGGTTGAGTCAAAGGATGCCATCATTACTGAAGATTTTGCTCTTATAGCCAAAGTATTTTTCCTAGCCCATATACCTGCAGTTGAATTTTCTTAAAAAGATTTCAAAAATAAATTAATTAATATCAACTCACTGTCTCCTCATCATATATTTACTGAGCTGCCATTTATCATGAACAATGGAGCAGGATTTAGGTCCAGTTTGCTTTTTTACGTATTGTTATCTTATTTAATGCTCTAAACATTTATGTAACATACTAGTTCCAAGTTTTATTTTAATAGATGGAGAAACAGATTTAAAATGTGTCCTCTGTCCAAGGCCATAGAGCTGGTGAGTAAGTAGCAGAGCCAGAATTGGAAGCTCAGGGCTCCTGTTGTGGATGTCATCTCCATGAAGCATTGAGAAAGCATTGTGGTCTTCTTCCACATGGTTCTTCCAAGGCCTGACATCTAGGAGGTGCTAGGAGATGCTTGTGGTCTTGGACCCTCTGCTAACCTTAGCTGCTTTATGTATTGAGACTCCTGGCTTCCACTGCTGTTCTATTTGACTGACTCTACGCATACTGTACCCTTATTACTTCACTGTCTGGAGGAAGGCTATTCTCCAGGTGGAGCCAAGGAATTTTGCTAAGGGCCTAAACATCCTGTATGTGAACATGCCAGAGGACAAAATGTTCTATAAGTAAATGACCTAGACTTCTGCCTTAGGGAGATCATGTGGGTTGGTTGGAAGAGTGCCTTGACATTGGTTAGGAAAACTGTGTTCCCTGGCAAGCAGGCTAAAGATTGAATCTGAGTATTTTTTTCCTTTCTAAGGTACCATGTATTGGAAAAGTGTTCAATAACTACTAATTGAATTGAACTCGTTTGACAAAATAAAAGAAAGTACGGGTGAAGAAATGTTCTTAGGTTAAGAAGCGATCTTGAATTCACAGCTTAATCAATAATGATTTGCAGATTCATTATACCCCAGCTCTAAGTCAGGCTACTGGCTGCTTAGTTATTTTTAAACATTTACTAGGTACATAAATACTTTTCTCTTTAATGAGAATGAAGCTGGGCAGTCTGTGCTTTGTCATTAAATTCCATTTTATTCACAAATATTTCAGTTTCTGGTTAGCCCTTATATAAAGTCATTAATTTATGGCCATTTTTTCCTATCTTCTAAAAAAAAAGAAAGGGACAATACTACAGGAAGAAGTTCTTATTTGTCAGAAAAGAGAACACATTTGCATTGGTTGAACCAATAATTCAAGCTGCTGATTATTGCGATTATAGGCCTGGGCTCCATCTGCTATCTAATCACAGATTATGGCCTCGTATAGATGGACTTTCAGCTTCAGGAACACAAAATAATTGGTGAAATAAGAAAAATATTGTATGGATATTAGCAAAATGAGATATTGACAGTCATCAGAAAATTTACCACCTAATACATCTTTTGTCATCTGTTCCTCTTTCTTGTGATTTCATGTTTGTACACATGCATTTTAAATACATTCATGAAAGACATTAATAGAAATATTTTTCAAAGTGCCATTTATACCAATAATAGAACATTTATATCCCATAATTACTATTGCTCACATCTATGTTGTGAGGCAAACAAAGTTGAAATGAAGTAAAAGCCATATTTTAATAGTTATATTTTTTTCTAAAAGAAATAAATAATGTGGTTAAAGTACATACACACCAGCTGTCTACCAATTAAGATGTTTTAAATTCAATTATATATTAAATTATGAAAGCCACAAGGGGCAGTTCGAGGATTATTTTTGACATCTAAGAAATTTAAATGTTTTTTGATAATTATAAAATGTCCAAGTTAGATTAATTTTTGTAACTAAGAAAATTAAATGATTAAAACTGAGGGTTATTAAAAAATAAACTGTTTTTTTCTACAATTTTGCACAGCTGGAGAAAATATTTCCTATCATGTCCAGAAATAACTTTCCTATGTACATACACCCAACAAGCATATCTCAAGTTATTTTAACACCTCCAACCACAGACCCACTCTGTCAGGTGAACTGTAAGATGACCCTCCAGTGATTGTTGCCTCCTGGTATACACACTCTTAGATAATCTCCTTTTCTTGAGTTTGGGTCTGTGACTTATTTCCAAACAATAAGAATACAGCAAAAGTGACAGATATTACTTCCATGATTACATTACAAAAGATTGTAACTTTGTCTTGCAAGGTAACTCTCTTCCTTGCTGGCATTGGTGAAGCAAGTGCCATACTGGAGAGACCTATGTGGCAAAGAGCTGAGGGCAGCCTTTGGCCAATAGCCAGATAGGAACTAAGTCTTTCAGTCCAAAAACCCAAAAGAAAATGAATGATGCCAACTGATAACCATGTAAGTGAGCCTGGGAGTAACTCCTTCCCCAGATGAACCTTCAGAGGAGATCCCAACCCTAGCTAACACCTTGACTGCAGTTTTGAAAGAGATCCTGAGGCAGAGAACTCAGCTCAGTTGCATCCTGATAACTAACCCACAGACTGTGGGATAATAAATATGTGTTGTTTAAGCTGCAAAATTTGTTGTAATTTTTTTATGCAGCAATAGATAACTAATGCCGACACACACACACAAATGCACACTATTCGGTTTTTAACTCTGAGGAGAGGACCATGTGTAAGCCCATTCATATGGCTTTTGTTTTCTAACATCTTTATTGGAGTGTAACTGCTTTACAGTGTTGTGTTAGTTTCTGCTGTATAACAAAGTGAATCAGCTCTAAGTATACATATATCCCCATATCCCCTCCCTCTTGCGTCTCCCTCCCACCCTCCCTATCCCACCCCTCTAGGTGGTCACAAAGCACCGAGCTGATCTCTGTGTGCTATGCGGCTGCTTCCCACTAGCTATCTGTTTTACATTTGGTAGTGTATATATGTCCGTGCCACTCTCTCACTTCGTCCCAGCTTACCCTTTCCCCTCCCCATGCCCTCAAGTCCATTCTCTACGTCTGCGTCTTTATTCCCTTCCTGCCCCTAGAGTAGCCCAGATTTCTTTCTTTGTCTGTGACCTCCTTTGTGTTCTTCAGGTTCTTTTCAGGTCTTTACTCTGAGTATGTGAGGAGGAGTCAGAATGTCATCATGCTATATGGACATTACTGCATATTTATCTCTTGATTTAAAAGTAATTCTAGAATTTATCTTAAGGAAATAACCTAACAAAACAAGAGAATATCCTTTGCAATGTTCTTTATCATTGTAAAACTGGTAACAACCTGAATATCATGCCCTTAAAACAGTAATTTGATAATATTGGTATCCCTGTGCAAAAAAATACAAAAAGCCACTAAACAAAATAAAATAAGTTTTTAGATATGGAAAGATGTTTCATGTCTATTATTAATTTTTTTAAAAATTTAAAAAACTTGTTAAAAACTCCTCTTATCCCATACTATATATGTCTAGGGTTTTTACAAAAACATTTTCACCAGCTTTATTGAGATATAATTGACATATAATAATATGTAAGTTTAAGGTATAAATGTGTTGATTTGGTACACTTATATATTGCAAAACTGATTATCACCATGATGTTAACTAACACCAGCACTGCATCACATAATTAATACAGTCATGTCTGGCAGTACCCACAGGGGATTTGTTCCAGGAACTCTCTCAGATACAAAAATCTGAGGATGCTCAAGTCCCTTATATAAAATGGTGTTTATTTGCCTATAACCTAGCACATCCTCCCATATACTTTAACTTGTCTCTAGATTACTTATAATACCTAATCCAATGTAAATGCTATGTAAATATTTGTGGGTGTGCAGCAAATTCAAGTTTTGTCTTTTAGAAATTTCTGGAATTTTTTAAAAAGTATTTTTGATCTGCACTTGGTTGAATCTGAAGATGCAGAACCTGCAGATACGGGGAGCCAACTATATTTCTTTTTTGTGGTGAGAATATTTAAGATCTACTCTCTTAGCAACTTTCAAGTATGTAATGCAGTATCATTAACTATAATCACTATGTTGTACAGTAGATCCCCAGAACTCATTCATCTTATAGCTAGACATTTGTACTCTTTGACCAATATCTGCCTTTTCCCACACCTCCAATCCGCTGGCAACCACCATCATTCTAGTCTCTGTTACTCTGAATTCAGCTTTTTTTGATTGCATACATAAATGATATCATACAGTAGTTATCTTCCTCTGTCTGACTTATTTCATTTAGCATAATACCCTAAAGATTCATCCATATTGTCAACATAGCAAGATTTCCTTCTTTCTCATGACTGAATAATATTCCACTGTGTGTGTGTGTGTGTGTGTGTGTGTGTGTGTGTGTGTGGTGTGTGTGTATCACATCTTCTTTATCCATTCATCCATTGATGGACACTTAGGTTATTTCCATATCTTGGCTATTGTGAATAATGCTGCAATGAACATGGAGGTTCATCTCTTTGAGATCCTGTTTTCATTTACTTTGGATATATACTCAAAAGTGGGATTGCTGGATCATATGGCAGTTCTATTTTTAATTTTTTGAGGAAACTCTATGCTGATTTCCATGGTGGATGAATCAATTTACATTCCCACCAACACTGCACAAGGGTTCCCTTTTCTCTACATCCTCACCAACACTCGTCATCTCTTATCTTTTTGATGATTGCCGTTCTAACAGGTGTGAGGTGATATCTCGTGGTTTTAATTTGCATTTCCCTGATGATTGGCGATCAGCACATTTTCATGTACTTGTTGGCCATTTGAATGTCTTCTTTGGAAAAAAAATGTCTATTCAGTTGCTCTGTGCATTTTTTAAAAATAAATTTATTTATTTATTTATTTTATTTTGGTTGCATTTGGTCTTTGTTGCTGTGTGTGGGCTTTCTCTAGTTGCGGCGAGCGGGGACTACTCTTTGTTGCGGTGCATGTTTTCCTATTGTGGTGGCTTCTCTTGTTGTGGAGCACAGGGTCTAGGCACACAGGCTCTGTAGTTGTGGCTCGCATGCTCTAGAGCACTGGCTCAGTAGTTGTGGCACACGGGCTTAGTTGCTCCACGGCATGTGGGATCTTCCCAGACCAGGGCTCCAACCATATCCCCTGCATTGGCAGGTGATTCTTAACCACTGTGCCACCAAGGAAGACCCTCTGTGCATTTTTAAAATAGATTGTTTGGAGTTTTTTTACTATTGAGTTGTCTGAGTTCTTTATATATTTTGCATATTAACCCTTCACCAGATATATGGTTTACAATTATTTTTTCCCATCCATAGGATGTCTTTTTATTTTGTTGATTTTTTTTGATGTACAGAAGCTTTTTAATTTGATGTAGTCCCACTTTTATCTTTGCTTCTGTTGCCTTTGCTTTGGGTTCTAATTTTTTTTTTTTTTTTTTTTTTTTGGTCCGCGGGCCTCTCACTGTTGTGGCCTCTCCCGTTGCGGAGCACAGGCTCCGGACGCGCAGGCTCAGCGGCCATGGCTCACGGGCCCAGCCGCTCCGCAGCATGTGGGATCTCCCCGGACCGGTGCACGAACCCGTGTCTCCTGCATCGACAGGCGGACTCTCAACCACTGCATCACCAGGGAAGCCCTCTAATTTTTTTCAGTAGAAAAATTTCTGGAAGAATATTTATTAAAGTTGTTTTTTTCCTTGGATGGACTAAAATCAGATAAGCAAAAATAAACTCTCTGGATTTTCTATATTTTTTACAATGAATATGTCCCTGAATAAATGTTTCAAGGCTTTTATTATGTTCCTAGCTTGAGGTGAATTGAAATTGTTTCCTTAAAATATATTCCAATACTAACTTCCAGGCCTGTGTTCATTGCCTTGCTTGAAGTATGGTTTTGTGAAATACTTCTCAGTATGGTGCCAATATTTTTTTTCATAGTGAATAATTCCAGTTCTATTTTTTTACCTCCCTTCATCCCATTTGAGAAGAGGAAAAGAAAGAAATATCATACCATACCCTCACACCTCAGACCTAGGTCTTACAAAACTTCTTAGGGATTCACTTTAGCTAAAGCTAAATTAAAATAAAGTTTAAATTTACTGATGGCATCAAATGATTTTGACCATTAATGAGCATTATCTCCTGTGCCTTCTCTTTCCTACGTTTATGGTCAATTCTTCCATCATCTGGAGCTCCTGGTATTTTTCTGGGTAACAATTTAACAGTTAAACAATGGAATACCCAAATATATATGATTCTTTTATATACATTAAAATATGTATATGTATGGTTAATCTATTGATTCATTGAGACCTATTTTCAGTAATGCTCATGCCATCTTGATCATGATGTTTGCCTAGAAGTTGACCTATACTAGTTAAGCAAGTTTACTGCTGACACCCAAGGGATACATATACCTTTAAAAGTATTTAAAACACATGCTATCCAACAAACCACATAAATAGTGTCCTTTGAGAAATCCCAACTGGTAATTACTGCTTTTGGTTCTAAGATGCATTGTTCAGAAAAGTCTGGGAAATATACACACGCATACACACACATACACACCTGAAAAACTTCATGACTTTTAAAAAAAATCTTAATTTTTCTTTGTTTTCTGGAAGAATTATGTGTTACCTGTGTCAGCATAAGGTTTATTCAGAGCCCTTGATTTTCTACTTGGCAGAAACAGCTCTACGTGTTGCCAACACAGTAATATGTTCATTCCTTTATGAAGTTGAAAGACTCACATGAAACCAACATGATTTGAAATTTCATCATAAGGTATCTATCCAAACAACGTTCACCTTAGAGCCTAATATATTTCTCTGAAAGGGACTATTCCATTTATCCTGTGATCTGGCTAGATGGCCTGTGTTTTTTCACTCGATCACGCCGTCCTCTCACCCCCCAAATAGACCACACTTGCCCCAGCCTCTCACGTTCATTCCTTAGTATCATGAAAGGGGGTTTTCATATGAGGGCTCAAACACTTTAGCAGAGGAAATGCCAGAGTACTTCGTAGAAGGACCACTTGTATCAGACCACTGGGCACCAGTGCAGGCTTGCCGCAGGGCCATCTCCCCCCTGACAATATCCATTACACATTCCTGGCCGTGCACTGAATATTTTACCAAAGACAAGCATCCAGAACACTACACCAGCACAATAAAGGCTTTCCCCTGCCAGCTTCAGAAATGAGTGACGAGAATTTTATTAGTCAAGGAAATGTCTATTGAAGCAACGCAACAGTGATTTTATTGCTGCCTAAGTGGGAAGCTTTATTGTGTATGTATTTGTCTGCTTTTAATCATTCTGTGATACCCAAATGGATGGTATAGAAATGTAAAGATGTTTTTAGAAAAGTTCAAATGATTGTCTAAAAGCATAAAGGAATATAACTTAACGAAAACAAGTTTTATTGGTTATGTAGCTTATCTTGAAAAGCTTGAGGATAATACAAGAGATTTTCTTATTAATTATTAATACTAATCACTAGTTATTATATCCTTTAATCTGGAAAGGAAAACAAGAAACCTGACCTTCATCACAAACAATCGCTTTTGTTCATTTGAGTTTTTATAAAGATGGTGTGTCATGGATTTGAAGGCTGTCTTGTTCCATATGAATATGCCATATTACTGAATTCTTGGACATTAAGGAAGGTCATGGTTCCTTCCTGACTTCAGAATGTCACTGCACAGCTCAGTGAGTTTTTTCATTTCAAACACTGTCTGGAATGACCAATTTCTTCCTGTCTCCAAAATCCACAATGCTTGTTAATCAACAACTTTTGAGCCTTCTCATTTTATACCAATTATCTCTAAGTCTTAACAGTGTCTCTTTGGTATCCAGCAAACGTATCATTTCAAGTTTCAGTTCTCAAGCCTGATAAAACTAATAAACCCACACTGCCAGAGGTGGCACATTAAGCTGGTAAAATGGTTTTCATCTTAATTGGATATGAGCACTGTTATCGCTAATAACCCCAGGATATTCTAATTGGACTCTCTCTCTTTCTCTTTTATTTTTAAAACATTAATCTCATTGACCAGCCTTAATTTCTCCATCCCCCACTCCCTGAACCCAAATCTTGAAATGCAGTATAGAAATATTCTAACTTCAGGTGGTCATTTCAGCATTATTTTTTGGTATGAAGCCAAAGAAAGGTAAACAGTTTTGCAACAATAAAAGCTCCCTTTTTAAGTTTTCAGAAAAAAGAAATTGTAGTAAACCTACTTATTGACATTGCAATAATGTCTCTAATGCAGTTTAGTTAGCTGCCAGCGTCACCTAAGGACACTGAATCATCAATTTTCAGTAATTTTTAAATGACAATGATCTTCTCTGTCACATTATTTATGGTAATCTTAGTGCAAGTTATATAGCAGAAGAAAACACTATTTTAAAAGTTATCACACACATAAATACTAGATTTTTGTTTCATCTGAATTTTACAAATATTGGTGAATATATATATAAAAATTATAGAACTCTGGATGTTGACATTATAGTTAAGAAATGAAAAGATGTAACAAGACACTTCCACAGACAGATGCTACTTAGTTGCTGGTAAGCACACATTGACAAACACGAGGATATAAACACTTAATTCCATTATGCAACAATGTCAAATTTACACTAAGTTTTGACACACAAAATCAACTCCGATTTTCCCTTTTACTAGTCTTTTTTGGTAGGCGTATGCTTGGCACTAAAAAAAAAAAAATACATAAAATCTTAGAGGGTGGGGGGTTAAAAAAAGAACAGAAAAAACCTTTCTGATTCCACAAACTAGCAATTTTTCCCCAATAAGTGTAAAAACTGCAGGCTGCTTATGCTTTAATTGTTGAAAAATGTCATGTGAGACATTCACTGGCAGAAAGAATTCACTTTTAAGAGACATAATATTTTTTTCTGGAGTAATGTATGTTTTATCAGTTGAGTGTGGGCCTTTATAATTATTATCACTGTTCCCATATAATTAAAAGCCTTTATGTAGATATCATTAAATAATTATGGATGTTCAAAAGAAATGCTTACCATTCCTTCAATCCATAAAATGACAATTGAAAAAACTGTTCATTAATTTATATTTACATTTCTGGCAATTAAGTTAGCAATACCTGGAGCACAGATGAATGTAGATGAAAGAATTTTCATAGAGTCTTCTAATGCCAAAGCTATAGTAACATCACATATGCCTTTTATGTTGACTTCTTAGAAAATTATGTATCATTGTGACTCTAAAAAGATAACCAAGTTTTCAGTCTTGTGTGTGTGTGTATAATATACACATATATCCTATATTGTGTGTTGGAGATACCCTATATATATGTATGTATATATATGACATATGGTCTGTACACTGTGAAAAGGATATGTATACATATGATGTCAAACATACATATGCAATATATATGTACACACTTACTATACCTATGATGGTGATGAGGGTGATGATTTTATGGAGTGCTGGGGTCATACTTTAAGATGTTCTGATGGTCTCTATGGAGAATATGCCCATGTGTGAGACAAGGGCCCTACCTTTAATAAATGCATAATCTGATTGTAGATGATTGAAATATAAAGTGGAATATGGAGTTACATGTGTCATCAAAACAAGTCATATCTAAAACTGACCAAAGACTCTGATTAGAAAGGAAAAAAAACCCTACAGCTGCATGTAGTCTTGCTTTTGTATGTGGATTTATAAGCATTTTACATGTACTACTGTAATAAAATGTTACGCACATTAAATATCAACAAAAATAGTAATAAGAAGAATGAGATAAATCAACATCAATATTCATAGGTGTTCTGATATTCTTTTTCCATCCACCCAGCGGGGCCATTTGCCCACTTTCAAGAGAACTGATACAGATAGTACATGTTTTTGGTGCTTGTTTGTTAAGTTAGGTCAGTGTGTTCCACTTAATTAATGTGATGGGCAAGGGCATTCCATCCCAATAAAAGAGGGAAGGACACAGAAAATGTTTCCAAATATCAGAGGGTAAACCCCTTCTCACACCATAACTGCAGGGTTCTGCCATTCCTTAAACGGTGGTGACTTTCATCTTCACAGGTCTTTCCCATCACCTACATACCAGACAGTTTTACTTCCAAGATATTGGACCCTAGTCTTTCCCACCTTTCTCCTTGCCAAGGTCCCAATCCCCTGTCTGCTAACTCTGCCATTTCCTCCATCTGAAGAGTTTCCTTTTCAACTTCATGAAAGATGTTGGATTCAGCCTTCTTCCTTAATTCCTACTTCACAGTCTGGAAAAGTTAAGTAACTTGCCCAAGGTCAAGCAGGCTGTGATGAGCAGGGCAAGAACTTATGTTGCCTCTACCATTGGCATTGTCTTCATATTAGGACCAATGCAGTGGTGATGTGCAGAGTATTCATTTAACAGGTCACCTCTTCTGAGACAGGTATTGTGCTGGGCTGTGGTGGCACATTGTTAAATAAGATCGGCTAGACTCTCATAGAATAGAAAGCTCATATTCTAAAGGGAAATGATGTGAAATAAACATGCCTACAAATGGAAGAGAAAGTAATCTCAGACAGTGGTAAGAGTTTGGCAACTAAAAAGAAAAACCTTGGATGATAAGCTAGAAAGTGATATCTTTGCAAGAAGGAGACAGAGCATTATTTAGGTGATCAGGAAAATATCTCTGAGTATATGGCATTTGAACTGAAAACTGAAAAGAGCTGGTGTGAAAGTATTGGGACAGATAATTCCAAGCAGAGGTAGGACCCTCAGGGGGAACCTAAGATGGAAGTTAAAAACCTAAGATGGAAATCAAATTTCCTTGTTTAAAAAACATAAAAACAACTCTGGAAGCTGGCATGTAGTGAGCACAGGGGTGGGGGGAATGGTTAGCACAAGGTAAAGCACCTTGTAGGACCTGGTAAGTCAAGTTAAAGACTTTGGATTTCATGGTAAATGCATTAGGAAGTCAAGGGAGATTTTGAAGCTGGGAAGTGATATGGTCTGATTTATTTTGTTTAGAGATCAATGACTGCCATGTGGGGAATAGATTCTAGAATAACAAAAGTAGCAGCAGGGAGACCAGTGAAGAGGCTATTTCAGGACTGGAGGCAAGAAATGAGAGTGCTGTGAACTAGGATTGTAGCCATAGAGTCAGAGCAGTGTGGTGATGGATATAGAAGGATTTTTGGATGGATTTAATGTAGGCAGTGTGGGAAGGAGAAGGATCAAGGACACGTGGGTTTTTGGCTAGAGCCATATAGTAAGTACACGGAGTACTAAGATAAGAATAGAAGTTTGGTGTGTGGGAAATTGTGAGATATGATTTGGCCTTGTTATGTTAAGATCTAAGCAAAGATGTCCTGTAGGCAGTTGGATACATGAATCTGGAGCACAGTAGAGGAGCAAAATGTAGAGATAGAACTTTGTGTGAATAAAAATATAGTCGGAGAAGAGAAGAGAGTCAGGGTTATTCCAACAATTGGAGATAAAATAGGGGAAGAGGATCCAGCAAAAGGAGCTGAGAAGGAATGGCATGAATGGTATGCCATTGTGCTTTCTAAAATAAGGCCCCAGAGGGCCCCCAAGTTAAGTTTGCACAATTACTCAAACATCTAATTGAGCAAATACTATGGGGTAGTATACTATGGACTTCAATTTGAGGATATAAAAATAATTAAGGCTCACCATCTTTTGGGAAAGAAAAATGAGAACATGAGTGCTGGGAGTGCAACTTAGTAGCTTGCTTTCCTTTTCTTCTCTAGATCTGATTGCCTGATGTCTCAGCAGAGACAACTCAGATGGGTTGACTGATTTCCTGGTCTTGCTGATCCTCTTCCCCTAGGTTTCACCACGTTGAGTCTCCATTCAGCTAAAGACATGTGAGGCAAGTAACTTGGAAACCTTCAAGAGACCATGCAGAGTTCTAATGTGCTTAGGGCTAGAAGGAAAGATGTTACAGCAGATCCATCCTCTGGGGGTGGGAAGGTGATGGTGGGAAAGGAGTTCAAGTTGAGTCCAACTTGAGTTTTCTTCCCAGTTTCCTAAGAGAACTTACAACTCCTTCCAGCTTCCTTGCCATTTTGTCACCTCTACCAGCTCCAATTTCTCCCCTCCCTGTCACATTTGCCAGTAGGATTGGTTTGGGGAATTTACCACTCTTTGGGAGAATATGAGGAACATTCACATTACATTTGGTCCTCAATCAGACAGCCCCACTACTGAATCTTCTTTTTGTAGGAACAGTCTTTGAGGATTTACAGAATTATCACATAATTTGTGTTTTAAATTCCTGACACCTATGCATTTAATATATACTGAATATATTTATATGTATAGATATATTTTTATATATAGGAACAATACTCATATCTGAGTATGCACCTACATTCATTTATATGTTCATTTTACAGCTTGTCTTGGGAAGTTTTAAGAAAAATAGCTACATGCGGAGATAATTTTACTAGTTATAAATTTAGACTTATTTTTTTGTTCTCTCCTTGCTTAAATCCAAAAAGTATTTGAGTTGGCTGATCACATTCAAGCAGACTGATACACCCTTCTTTGCACTGTTTTACTATATTTTCTCCATAGCAGAGGCAACATTTTTGGTTACTGTTTGGATTATTGGATGGGTTGGAAATATCTTTGGCCTTAATCATTTGGCCATTGGTACTGCCAGAACTTTCCACTTGATTGCATACTTCTACTGTGGCCACACCTCTCATGGCTCCCTTGGCACCATTTTCAGGATTCAGGACAAGCCCTTAATGAATTCAGCATCTTGTTTAGCATCTCCATTCGACCCAGGCCTGGGCTAAGTACTTGAAAGTTCTGGCAGTTGGGCAGTCCCTGGACTTACCTCTCTCAGAAACACAAATTCTGAGAGAATGTAAGTGGCTTCCACACCATTTCTACCATCCATATTTTTCTTTCATAAAACCTCAGGAAGTTATTATTTAAAAAAAACACAATGCAGTCATTCATTCTCCTCTAAAAGTTCACATATGTTCTACTTTCTTGTATTGGAAATCGACTGAACTAAACAGACCCCAGACAATATATGGTGTTTAAGATGTAGGAAATGTAAATTCATAAGTGGTTTCTAAAGGACTCTGGGTGAGAAACAGGGGTTAAAACTCAAATTACCTTGCCTGGCAAGGCAAATAAACAAATGATATTATAGTTACCATTTATTGCACACCTACTATGTGCCAGGGACGTTTTAATGTCATTTACGTATATTACTTCATTTAATCCTCACAAAAGCAATGAGTGAAACTGCTTTGGGGAGGCAAACATGACAGTGTTTGCACATCTGCAGGAGAAGTTGTGCTTCAGTCTGCTGTTTTCATGTGAAAATGGGGGCCTTGACTTGGAACTTTATAATTTTAAAATATTAAATCTCTAGATTTAAAAAAATCACATATATTATACATGTATATTATATATACATCATATTATATATATATACATTATTTTATAAATACAATTTATCTTATATGTGCATTTTATTTCATATATCATATCATACACTGTGAAAATTAAACAAGGCACATCTGTGGGCTGGTGGCAACCTTTGGGCTTAGTGGGCAACCTCTGGGGAATAATGTCTAGAGTCTGTTCAGGGTTGGTAAGAACAGCCTAGAGTTGGGGGAACTGTTATATGACAGGGCATGTGGCTTTTTATTTCCTTGTCCCATGAGGTCCAGAGTTGGCCTAGAAGCTAGTGCTATACTGCTAGCTAAACAAGATTCTTCTGGGCTTCAGCTACACATCCCTAGGATTTATTGCAATATTAGGGGCTCAATCAATGCTGTTAAAACTGAACGGTAAGCTGGGACTCCTCACAGAGAAACAGGGACCGCACAGTCTCTTCCTACTTCCATCCATCATGGAAGCACCTGACCCAGAAGTAATTATTTATGTAATATCTGCAAGCTTCCCTAATTATGCCTTTATTCACATTAGGTGTAAATGCTTGATAAAAATATAAATGGGTATCTTTGAAGGGGATATTTTCTGTTTGACAGGGATCAGTGTCTTTCAGCAGCTTTTATTTGTATTTGTATTTATTTTTTTATTGAAGTAGAGTTGATTTAAAATGTTGAGTTAGCACAGTGATTCAGTTTTACACACACGTATATATTCTTTTTCAGATTCTTTTCCCTTATAGGTTATTACAAAATACTGAGCATAGTTAGTTCCCTGTGCTATACAGTAGGTCCTTGTTGGCTATCTATTTTATATACAGTAGTGTATGTATGTTAATCCCAATTTTAGCAGCTTTTAAAGCCTGTTCTTCTGAGCCTCGGAAGGCTGGGAGAGGGAGGGTGAGGATGCACCATCCCTCCATAAGCTGCCCTGGCTCTTTGTTTTTGCCATATACTGAGGCTATGACTAAGGTTTCCTTTGAAAAAGGGGTTCTTTGGTACTGAGAAAAGTTATCTGGAAAAATTAAATTCTAACACTAAAATTCTAAGCATTAATTCTTCTTTTTTTTTTTTTTTTTTTTTTTTTTTGGCGGACCGCAGGCCTCTCCCTGCTGTGGCCTCTCCCGTTGCGGAGCACAGGCTCCGGACGCGCAGGCTCAGCGGCCATGGCTCATGGGCCCAGCCGCTCTGCGGCATGTGGGATCTTCCCGGACCGGGGCACGAACCTGTGACCCCTGCATCGGCAGGCGGACTGTCAACCACTGCGCCACCAGCGAAGCCCCTAAGCATTAATTCTTTTAAATCTCAATTTCCTGCAAAAATTGTGTTGTTTTGCTATTCATGAATAAATCCTAGAAAAATAAAAAGATGCAAATAATTGGAGTAACTATGTTTTTGTTTTATTTATTTATTTTTTTTCCAGGCATGGAACTATAGGATCCACACTTCTCAGCTGGAATTCTGGGATGCTAAGCCACCCCCTAAACTACTGACACAATGCACATACTGTTTTCCTGGCAGGATGGTTTGGGCTCATCTGCTCGGGAGCACCATGCCAACCAAACACCGGCCTCACAGTAGAGCCAGTGGCACTGGGGTCCCTTCCGTGCAGCAGTCCCTGAAGCAGCACATGTTGAGTACAAGAGATCACATTTGTTGATACTGTAGATAAAGAACAATCAGCAAACATCCAGATCATGTGTCCCATTTCTCAATCCATCTCCCTTCTAGGCATTGGCAAACTGAATGCATAGATCTGGCTGACTAGGAGATGCCCGAGATTTCCTTGTTTGCATATATCCTTTTTGAAAAAGAACAACTGGTTTCTTTTCCTTCTCCATTTGCAAGGTAGGGAAACCATTTTCTCCAGCCCCATCCCAAATCTCCTTACTCTGCCACTGAATCTCCACATCTTAGGTTAGATCAGGTCTTATCATAAAGCTAAAGAGAAGAAAGTATGTGCCTGAATAATTCTTAGACCTTCTTTTGTTTTTCTTTCTTTGTCTGTTCTTTTTCTCCCCATCCCTTTCCTTTTATTTCTGCTGAGGTCATTGTCACCTTAGTCAAACAAATGCATTCTCCTGAAGGGAGTAGCTGCCGGCATATCAACCGCAGGTTGAATAGATATTGACACCCTGCAAAGTTGGCACATACACACGTGCTCATGTGACCATGTAAAATATGTGCATGCAAACACGTGTTCCCCCATAGCTCTTCAGAGCATGTTTTAGGCTGTAGTGCAAGTGTTCCTGACTTTTCTTTTTAATCAAGGACCCCTTTAATTATCTGCTTCTGACTCCTCATGAATATCATTAATTGAAAAATATCCCACTGCATTTATTAAGTACACTGTGTGGCTTAATTGAAGATAAACGTGGAGTTTCTTGGGCTTTACAAAATGTAGGAAATAATGGTAGGGCTTCCATTGCTACCTTTGGGAATTCTTAAGAGCTATGAGGACCCCAATTTGGGGACCACTGTTATAAATGAGTGTACTGGACAAGAAACCCAGAGATTTGGACTCTAGTGGAGCCACAGCCAGGGACCTATTCCCAGAGCCTTTATTTCCTCTTCTGTAAAGCGAAGTACAGAGCAGTTGCAGTCCAAGGCTCTTTCTGGACCCATGGTTTTGCCCTTCCTGGATCTGAGCCCTGGGAGACAGGTGGGCTGATATCTATCTGTCTTGTGGCCTTTTCTAGCTCCCTGCCCTCCCAGTGCTGCTTTTGACCTGAAGACCCTCCTATGTGTACAGACCAGTGGAAAAGCCCTGGGAAATCCTGAAGAAGACCCTGGAGATGTGTAGGAGGGAACCTAGGGCCAGAAATGAGGTCTTCTCCTTGGGAAGCATGAATCCAGCAACTCACATTTCTGCCTAGTAGAGCTCTTCATGATTTAATGGCTTTTAAAATGACTACATCAAAGACAAACAAATCAGGATGCGGGTCCATGTTGTGGGTCTATGATACCTGTTGTCATTACTTAAGTATTTCTTCCAACATAGTATTGAATCTAAGAGTCTACTTCATTATTATTAAACTCAAAACACGTTACATTCCAAAGATATTTTGGAAACAGTAGATTTTGAGATTTACTGGTGGTTTCCATCATTTCAACAGACTCGTACTGAGGGAGCAGCTGGGGTCTGCAAGCCTAAACTATAAAACTGGTGTTTAGAGATGAAGCTGATAATTCTCCCACCTGTTTACAAGATTGCACTTAGGAGAGAGATTTCACCTGAGTCTGTCTCATGCCAGAAGCCAGAGAAATGCACAGACTTGGAAAACTTTGTGACACGTGTACCATATACCTAACACGTGGTGCCATTTTTATCTGGGGTAGAAATAAACAACTACTGAGTGGATAGGTATATGGAGAAAATCTGATCGCAGATGGTAAGTCTGTGTATACTTTAAGAATAACCTTGGTTATATAGATCATGATAAAAATAACACAACTTATAGCTAGTGATAAAACATCTCCTAAAGGGACTAGTAAATTCTTAACCATTTGGATCACTTTTACTGGAATCAACAGAATGAATCTAAGAGCTCTTTTTCAAAACTCCAAATTCTGTGATCCTATGTAGACCAAATTAAGAAAATGTTAAACTGGAAATAGACGAGCGGTGTAATCCTTGTTACTAGCGTATCAGTTATGGCCTGAAGATACAATGTTTCATGTTCAATTCATGTCTCGAAAAAGAAGTTCTAATTCTAACTACCTAAAATGAAATAAAGAGGACAGTTTTATTGCAATTACAGGTGTATCTAGTATTTGAAGCAAGATTAACATGAATAGCAGTGCATCTCTAATCCTATCCTGAATGGACAGGAACCAGATGGGTGAGAACAGTCTGGTGACCTTTGATAGTGTGAGGTCAGGTGGGGAGGGAGACTGGAGCTTCGCTCTAGACTGCACTCCCCACAGCTGCCCTGGTCATAAGCCCTCTTGGCATAATCACCACAGTACAGTGTTTAAAGTTAGAGACACACAACCCAGGTTCAAATCTTGACCATCTCCGTGCAGCTTTAACCAATTCCTCCATCATTCTGTGTTTCAGTTCCTTTATTTGCAAGAAGGTGATTAAAATTGTCTTTCATTGGGGATTCAATGAAATGGTATGGGTCAGGTGTCTGAGGCATAGTGAATATTTGAGAAACATGCTAATATATTATTTTCATCTGTTTATTTTTACTTAAGTTTCTTGAGACTAAATGAAAAGTCATTTGAGTACTGTATAAAATGTCCCTTCATGAACCTAAAATATCACTGGCGATAGAATTATTTTTCTTTCTCAAATTAAAACTTTTTCAAAACATCAAGAAGAGAGACAATCTATAAAGACTTGAAACCTTAAGTTTTTATTTTTGGCATGTCTTAGACCTGCTTATTTTTTCTGTTTTTTTATACATTCCCTGACCATCAGGGAATTGGAAAAAAGGATTAGACAGCCTAACAATAACAGACTTTAGAAATCCACTTAGCTCTAGAATGACTTTCTGAGGCAACTGGCCTTTCCAAAATAAATTTGCAAACACTATCCTTATAAAAAATGAGAATTTGGCGAGGTAAAAGAATTCGACCATATCAGCTTGTCATTCCAAACTCTAAAATATTTAGTCTTACTTCAAGATAAATAGCAACAATTGAACTTAAGCAGTTAAGAAAAATAAACATACAACTTCTTGAAAATGTACAAATAACTAGATGGTTTAAAAAATGTTATCAGAAATGTCTTTACTGCTAACAAGGTCTAAATTAAACAGTGACCATAGATGATGTTTGTTTCTGGTGTATGGCTGTCCTGACAGGGGGCTGTCTAGTCTTGGGGTAGATGAGGCTTAGCATTCGTGACACTTGGGAACCACGGATGGTGAGATTCCAGCTGTCTGCCAACCAGAGCGTGGCAGGTCTTTGGCAATGTGGTCAACAGCATGCACTCCCCAATCAAAGCCTTGGGTAGAAGGTTAAGATTTGACCTGAGTCTTAAAGAATGGCTGGATGGGATTATACTCTCCCCTCCAGCTGCAAAAATTTTCCTTCCTTCCTTCTCTCCACCTTCCCAATGGCGCCAGTTTCCACATGCTTCAAGGCATGAAGTTAGGAAACTGTGGAAAACCATGGGAGACAGGTGAGCATAGGAAAAGTCAGTTTGATGGCTGAAAGCATTGACATGAGAGTGAATAGTATAAAACCAGTATTGAAGGAGAGTCTGAGACTGATGATGATTCCATGAGGTAACCTTGTCTTTCTCAGGTTACTTTATTAAGGCATACACTCTGGAGTGAGCCTTGAATTCACATTTCTCCATTGTCACCTGTTACCTATGGCCTTGAGTCATGTGTATGGTGCTCTTTGACAGGCATCTTTTACATTTGTAAAGAAAAGCATGTCAAAATTGCATTGTTGTGATGCTAGATGATTTAGAATAGTTATTGTTATTATTTTTTAAGTTTGCAGTATGCCAAGTACATTGTCCTGGGAGATAGTTTTATTTATGTTGTAGTTTACTTTGCATCTAGTTTATCAGTGAATTCAGCTAAAATCATAGGTGTCACAGACCTATGTCCTATGATTCCCTATTGAATCTAAGGTATTTTTTTCAAAGTCAGGAATAAAAAGAAATCTCAGGAATGTCTATTTCCAGAGTTTAATTGGGTAATCACTTCAAGGAATATCTGGGGTTGTTTTGTTTACAGGAAATGGGTTTAATAGAATGCTTTTAAGGACATATTTCTTTTCAGTTTGCTATAACTTGCCAATATCCAGCTTTTTCCATATTAAGATTTATTCTCTATAAAAGCAGGAATAAGTACAGAATTAACTCATAGTGTAATAATTTAAGTAATTGCTATGAAAGGATATTTGTGATAACTTTTTAATAAAAACTTTGAAAACTGTCTGAGTTTTAGTCAGAATGGCAAAAATTAAAAAATATTAAAATCTCACTCAGCTGTTTTGACTTATATATATTTTTCCCACTGATAATATAAATATGAAGGAATTGATTGGATATTTCTGATGTCATACAGTTAGTTAACATAAGAGAAGACCTACTTGCCTTAGATCAATGGACCCCTGGATTCAGCAAACAGAACTTAATCCAAAACAAGAAGAACAATATAATACATTATTGCCTTTTTTTTTTAATGTCTAGGTTTGTTGTTGTAATAATTGTTGTGGTTATTTTCCTTGACAAACATGAAATTTTTCTGGTAAATGATCCAGTTCTCTGACTTCAGAGCTGAACACATGGCACAAATTGGGCTGGTCATATTCCTCATTTTATAAACAATGGTGTTCCAAGCTGGGCTTATCAGAATTCTTCCTTTTTTTTTTTTTCTTTTACTGCAACTAACAGGGAATAAAATTTTTCCTTCCTGGTTTGTTAAAGCTCTTCTCCATGACTCAGGATGTACAGTAAAGGACTAACCCTGGCCAAAGAAAAGTTTGGCTGTTTGCCCCCAGCTCCAGGGAGGTAGTCTCTAAACCCTTGCAATGTCCTGCCTGGTACGAGCATCTTTCTTTACCTAGGAGTCAGCCAGGCCAGATAGTCTATGCTAACAGTATAAATTTTGGTGGATGGTCTTGGGTCATGTGGTGCCACCTCAAGTTCTAGAGGGGCTGGAGACTAAGATTATTCATGTGGATGATCACCCTGTCTACAGATAGTCAACTCCTAATCAAAACTCTGGACAACAAAGCTTGGATGAGCTTCCCAGGTTGGGCGTATTCTGTGCATGTTGCTGCACACGGTCACTGGGGCTATACACATGATTCCATGCCTGGCATGTGTTGAACCCTGCCCTATGTGCCTCTTCCTTTTGCTGTTTCTATTCTGTATCCTTTCACTGTGGTAAACCATAACTCTGAGTGTAATGGCTTTTCTCAGAATTACGAGCCTTACTAGTAAATTATTGAACTCGAGGGTGGTCTTATGGACCTCTCAAATATTATACAGGGCATCCGTGTTCTCCACTACTGGAGGAAGGCTCAGAGAGAGAAGCGGAGATGAGAGATATGATGGATGAATGGAAGAGATGAGAGAGAGAGAGAGAGAGAGAGAGAGAGAGAAAATAGCATCCTGTGTCTGGTTCTAATCCTTGAGACCCTTGAAGGTACGTTATTTCCTTAGTTATTTCTTTGGATAACTAAGAATCTGTGGATTATCCTGGTATATTCCAATAATTCAACCCACCCCCTCCGACCCCTTCAAATAGTTTGTATTCCATTTCTGAAAGGTTTTAAATTATTATATCATTTTTCAATTTCAGTTATATATAGTTAAAAGCATATTTATCACCATTAAAAAAGTAAGTGTGATTAATAGTAAAATGGGAAACAAAATAAAGCCTTGAGAGTATTTTTGGACCTATCAAGAATGTTCTCGAAAAATACACTCATTTCAAATAAATTAATCTAGAAATGTGCACATCACTTTGACAGGCCATTTGAAACCCCAAGTTATTTATGAAATGCTGGTAAGAATAAAAGATTTGAAAACTGAGTTTAGTATGGTCTACTAGTTTCATATGTTTTGTAAGAATTTTCTGGTAATTTTCTGTAGATAATTTTCTACATTTTGAGCTCTCAACATTACTTTTGTGAGACAAGAGACAGAGTTCCATCACTCTAGGAATCTAAAGCTAAATACTAGAGATGCTGCTCAGAAGAGACTATTTTAAACCCAAAGAGACTGTTTTTATAGAAAATGCTACATTCTTCCACCGCTAAACCTCAAATATTAGCCCACAGAAGAGCAATTAGCAAGTATATCCTCTATAAATAGTATGAACATGTAGACGTTTATATTGTTAGTATTTATCATTGTATTGGTGGAGAAAGGACCACATTCCAGTCCAGGAATGGCAATTAAATTTCCACAAGTGTATCAGAATTCCTTGAGTCTTTTGGAAACAAAAGGAACTTTCTTATTTTGATAAAGAAACCTATGAACATTTAAAGGAAAAATCATGTTTGATGTAAAATATGAGGAATATTCCCTTCAAAGTGAGGAATAAGACAATGAGCTCCCCTGTTACCCTCTCTAGGTCCTAGGCAGAACATGACTTGCCTAGACCCCCGGGAAAGGAAATATGAACTTTAATTATTGGAATGAAAAAATTATCAGGATCGTAGACAGTTGACAGATACAAGGTCAATATTTAAATGTCGACATATGTAATTGTGTCCCTATTAGCAATGACCAATCAGAAAATGGAATCTTTAAAAGGGTTCCATTCCCAATACCCACCAGGTGTCTAAGAATAAATTTAAGAAAATAAATGGATGACCTGTATGGAGACTATTATACAATAATATTGAGAGAACCCACACAAAGTCTTAAATAATGGATATATATTTCATAGATGGGAAAATTTATTTTCCTAAAGATATAAATTATCCCAAAACTAATCAAAAATTTTTATTAAAATCTGGCTGGAGACTAAGATTATTCATGTGGATGATCACCCTGTCTACAGATAGTCAACTCCTAATCAAAACTCTGGACAACAAAGCTTGGATGAGCTTCCCAGGTTGGGCGTATTCTGTGCATGTTGCTGCACACGGTCACTGGGGCTATACACATGATTCCATGCCTGGCATGTGTTGAACCCTGCCCTATGTGCCTCTTCCTTTTGCTGTTTCTATTCTGTATCCTTTCACTGTGGTAAACCATAACTCTGAGTGTAATGGCTTTTCTCAGAATTACGAGCCTTACTAGTAAATTATTGAACTCGAGGGTGGTCTTATGGACCTCTCAAATATTATACAGGGCATCCGTGTTCTCCACTACTGGAGGAAGGCTCAGAGAGAGAAGCGGAGATGAGAGATATGATGGATGAATGGAAGACATGAGAGAGAGAGAGAGAGAGAGAGAGAGAGAGAAAATAGCATCCTGTGTCTGGTTCTAATCCTTGAGACCCTTGAAGGTACGTTATTTCCTTAGTTATTTCTTTGGATAACTAAGAATCTGTGGATTATCCTGGTATATTCCAATAATTCAACCCACCCCCTCCGACCCCTTCAAATAGTTTGTATTCCATTTCTGAAAGGTTTTAAATTATTATATCATTTTTCAATTTCAGTTATATATAGTTAAAAGCATATTTATCACCATTAAAAAAGTAAGTGTGATTAATAGTAAAATGGGAAACAAAATAAAGCCTTGAGAGTATTTTTGGACCTATCAAGAATGTTCTCGAAAAATACACTCATTTCAAATAAATTAATCTAGAAATGTGCACATCACTTTGACAGGCCATTTGAAACCCCAAGTTATTTATGAAATGCTGGTAAGAATAAAAGATTTGAAAACTGAGTTTAGTATGGTCTACTAGTTTCATATGTTTTGTAAGAATTTTCTGGTAATTTTCTGTAGATAATTTTCTACATTTTGAGCTCTCAACATTACTTTTGTGAGACAAGAGACAGAGTTCCATCACTCTAGGAATCTAAAGCTAAATACTAGAGATGCTGCTCAGAAGAGACTATTTTAAACCCAAAGAGACTGTTTTTATAGAAAATGCTACATTCTTCCACCGCTAAACCTCAAATATTAGCCCACAGAAGAGCAATTAGCAAGTATATCCTCTATAAATAGTATGAACATGTAGACGTTTATATTGTTAGTATTTATCATTGTATTGGTGGAGAAAGGACCACATTCCAGTCCAGGAATGGCAATTAAATTTCCACAAGTGTATCAGAATTCCTTGAGTCTTTTGGAAACAAAAGGAACTTTCTTATTTTGATAAAGAAACCTATGAACATTTAAAGGAAAAATCATGTTTGATGTAAAATATGAGGAATATTCCCTTCAAAGTGAGGAATAAGACAATGAGCTCCCCTGTTACCCTCTCTAGGTCCTAGGCAGAACATGACTTGCCTAGACCCCCGGGAAAGGAAATATGAACTTTAATTATTGGAATGAAAAAATTATCAGGATCGTAGACAGTTGACAGATACAAGGTCAATATTTAAATGTCGACATATGTAATTGTGTCCCTATTAGCAATGACCAATCAGAAAATGGAATCTTTAAAAGGGTTCCATTCCCAATACCCACCAGGTGTCTAAGAATAAATTTAAGAAAATAAATGGATGACCTGTATGGAGACTATTATACAATAATATTGAGAGAACCCACACAAAGTCTTAAATAATGGATATATATTTCATAGATGGGAAAATTTATTTTCCTAAAGATATAAATTATCCCAAAACTAATCAAAAATTTTTATTAAAATCTCAAAAAGGGCTTCCCTGGTGGCGCAGTGGTTGAGAATCTGCCTGCTAATGCAGGGGACACGGGTTTGAGCCCTGGTCTGGGAGGATCCCACATGCCGCGGAGCAATTGGGCCCGTGAGCCACAACTACTGAGCCTGCGCGTCTGGAGCCTGTGCTCCGCAACAAGAGAGGCCGCGATAATCAGAGGCCCGCGCACCGCGATGAAGGGTGGCCCCTGCTTGCCACAACTAGAGAAAGCCCTCGCACAGAAACGAAGACCCAACACAGCAAAAATAAATAAATTACTAAACTCCTACCCCCAACATCTTCTTAAAAAAAAAAAAAAACCTCAAAAGTTTTTTTCTTTTCCCACAGAGCTAGTCAATGCATATGGAACTAGCTCATGCATCTTGAAAAATCAGGGCCCAAAGTAGCTCAGGTGATCTTGAAGAGTAAGAGTAAAGAAGCAGCACATATCCATTAGATACAGAGTTATTTTAAAGCTATGACATTCAAAATCGTGTTCTGGTGATACACAGGTAGTAGAATAAAAAATCCTAGAAACAAACCCACATAGACATGGGCAGTGGATAAGAGGTGGTCTTACACACCAATGGGAAAGAATGGGCTTTCCATATGAAAGAAAATAGATACAGATATCTTATACATATACATATATAAAAAACTTCAGATACTAAAATCAGGAAGCAGAGCTTTAAAATTCTTAGACAAAAATGGAAGAGAATATATTTATGACATTATGAGAGGCAATAATTTTTTTCAGTACAAAAAGTGAAAACTTAAAAAGGTTAATGAATCTGATTAAATTAAATTAAAACCCTTCTATGATAACTCTTCTCTTTGTTTACAGATACCCCAAATATTTTTGAAATCCTACATTCAAAGATAACATTTTTAATAAGTGTTAAATAATTTTAAATAATAATTTAAATAATTCATATCAAGAATATAGTAAAAAGTTCTACAAGTTAATCAAAGAGAAATAGTCCATAGCAAAATGAACAAAGGATATGAAAGGTCAGTCATGACAGAGGAAACCTGAATCAACAAGAAACATTTGAAAAAAAATGTACTCCTCGCCTTTGCCTGATAATCAGGGAGGCAAAAATTAAAATGACAAAGACAGATTGTTTCAAACTCATTGGATTGTCAAAAATGAAAAAAAAAGAAGAATCTGGTATCACCGAATATTAGAGAAAATGTGAGGAAAAGGGAGTTTTCATATACCATTGTAGGGGCTGTAAATTAGAACAATCCCGGTGGAGAATAATTTGACAACATGTAACAAAGCTGAAGGTGTGCGTTTATTGTGATCCGCAATTCCACTTCCCTATATATACATAAGAGAAACCTTAGCGTGGGCATCATAGCTTGTGATTGTGAATAACTGGAAATGACCTGAATGTATGTCAACAGAGGAATTAATAAATATGGTTTATTTCTACAAGGAATACTATATAGAATTAAAATTGATGATGTAGATTTCCCAGTAGTTCAACTGCCTGTTATACCATCCTTTCTCTCCTCCACACTGGCTTCCTTTGGGGTATTTATATTAGTGGTTCCCTCTTTCTGGAACAGTCTTTCCCCCAGATATCCTTGTGGCTCATTCCTGTGCTTAATTTGGTTTTCTGCTCTCAAGCCTCCTCCTTGGAAAGGTCTTGTGTGAAGACACTATAGACCATTGCACCTCCCTGACCCATATCATCCTCTGACCTCCTATATTTGCTCCTGGATCTTCTCTTTGACCTGCAGGAATATAAGCTGCATGGGGGCACTTTGCTTCGTTCACAGCTGCGACCCCAGTTCCTAGAAGGGCATCTGTCACTCAAGTGATGGCAGATAAGTATTTGTTGAAGTGATTTGGAAGTTTATGAGCTTCTTCATGTGTTCCCCATCCTCCCTCACTCTCATACTTTTCTGTAGCAACAGACCCAGTGGGTCTTCCTTCCTACTGCAAATCCTCTCCCAGAGCACTGAACGAACAGAGGGCAGCCCGTGAAACCCTCCACCTTCTTTGCTCCCTCATAGCTTATGCTGCTGGGTCCTTCTACGTGGCTGCAGAGCATGTGGACAGGTGACCCATCCAGGAAACAGACTGTGTCCAGCCCGAGGGTCCTGGCTGATGGCACACAGGGGAACATGAGCAAGAGAACAAGCCTGTGCTCAGATCCCAGGGAACTCGTCTGCTTCCCATTGAACATTCTGCAATATCATGTATGCTGGAAATGATCATTGAAAGCCACAGTCCAGCATGGTGTTGACATCCTGAGGGTAGAGAGTCATTAAGTCTTTGAGACAAGAAGGTAAGGCTCAACGACTACTTTTCTCAGAGGGTGTGGCATTTAGGCGCACGGCAGGGTGCTGGCTGGAGCCGCAGCCTGGGAACCTGAAAATCTCAGTACCACTCCTTTGACCCAAGGTTCACCTTGTCTTCTCTGGGGTAGGCTGGAAATGTGATCTCCTCATTTTCTTAAGCTAAATAGTTACATTTTCCTTGAATTACTTGTCTTAGTGGAAAGAACAGAGGCTCTGGGGTCAGGTAGACCTGGGTCTGAACTGTGGCCACGTTATTGCCCAACCATGTGACCTCAAGCAAGTTGTTTAATTTCTCTTGATCTTCCCCTTTTCCAACTCTGTATTGGGGTTATAAAACGTCTATCTCTGGGTTTCGGGGGTGGATACAATGAGATAGCTATTGTAAGACATCATGCCTGTTCAACTCGGACAGACAAAAACATACTTTCTGACCCAGCTGACACCCTACTTCACTCTGTGGGGGGTATTAATAATTCTTTGTCCAAATCACATGTGGCTACATTTAAATGAAAGTCCTTTTTGCAAGACTGGAGCTGTGAGGACTTTGTCTTTCCTCAACCAGATGACTTCCTCCCAGCTGCAAGTGCAAGCTAAATTTACTAAGTGAAGAACTAAGAATGAAATGAGCTGGGAAGAGAGCCTGCCTCTGGATATTGAATATCCTTACCTGGGAGAGTCTTAAACAAAAATTAAAAGCTTAAGTCTTCATTTTGAGGGATTTCACCACAACCAGGATTCAGAATCATATTGTTACACTTCTATTAAACATCAGGCAGTCTAGAAACTCCTAATCCAAAATGATTGCCTAACAACTCAGTGAAATAAACCAGAGGATGATCACTTCATTTTGATGAATTAGGACACTTGCGATCATTAAAGGTTAATGTGATGTAAAGAAGAGCAAGGGGCTTCCCTGGTGGCGCAGTGGTTGAGAGTCCGCCTGCCGATGCAGGGGACACGGGTTCGTACCACGGTCTGGGAAGATCCCACATGCCGCGGAGCGGCTGGGCCCGTGAGCCATGGCCACTGGGCCTGTGCGTCCGGAGCCTGTGCTCTGCAATGGGAGAGGCCACAACAGTGAGAGGCCTGCGTACGGCAAAAAAAAAAAAAAAAAAAAAAAAAGAAGAGCAAGCCTTACTACGCTCTCACATTTTTTAGAGCTTCTGTATAAAGAATGATCATTTTGTTCTAGTCTTTAAGCTCGCTGAGTTCCTCTCAACTGGGAGTTCCTCTGTTCCCTGTCTTGCCAGCCCGTGCTGTGCAACAAGGTCAACACGCACAGGCTTGGTGTCACTGGATCTGGATTCAAGTCATGGCCCGGACACTTTATGTGTGATGCCACCCACCTTCGCTCTGCAGTTTAGGAAACTGAGCCCCAGGGAAGTGAACACTGCCTTTGCCAAGGTCTTGAGGGGATTAAATCAGATAATGTATGAAAAAGGTCTGGGATACAGAAGGCACAAATAAACAGCAGCTGCTATAGTATTATTGTTTTTATGCTCTCAATTGTTCTTTCAGGAAAAAATTGGGGGAGGGGAGGGTTATCACCCTCTGCTCCCCTACTTATATTAAAGAAGCTAAGAAATGCAACCAGACTAATTCTGGGGCACTATGTCAAGGATTGTGGACCCCCAAGAATTAAGAGATTTTAGCAACTTATTACTTTTTAGACGTTGTCGAGGGGTACATAGATATAGGTGTAGCTTGGTAAACAGGTTGGTTAACCTGTTTAATGTCCCAGTCTGCCTTCTCTTGTACTTCTGACTCTCAACCTACTCTTTTCCATTTTCCTCCTTTTATATGCAGAATGTCCCCCTTCTTCAACCAATTCAGTTTCCTTATCTACGGATGCTGAAATCTAATCTTCTTGAGATAGTTTTTCCTGGCTTAATCCTCATTCCTGTACCATACCCTCTCCTCACCTTTACGTAATCTTGGGTTAGAACAGTGGTTCTTTTGCCCCCAGGGGCATTTAGCAATGTCTGGAGACATTTTTAGTTATCAAACTGGGTGAGGGCTTTGCAATTGGTATCTAGTGAGTAGAGGCCAGAGATATTGCCACATCTGCAATGTATAGAACAGCCCTCACGACAAAGAATTATTCAGCTTAGAATGTTAATAGTGCCCAGGTTGAGAAACCCTGAGTTAGGGTGACTGCAGACTTTTTCATTAAAATCTGGACATTTTGAGGAGTGAAAGATAGCCCTCTTCATGTATCCAGAGAAAACTATAATTCAAAAAGATACATGCTCCTCTATGTTCATAGCAGCACTATTCACAATAGCCAAGACATGGAAACAATCTAAGTGTCCACTGACAGATGAATGGGTAAAGAAGATGTGGTACATGTTTACAATGGAATACTACTCAGCCATAAATAAGAATGAAATAATGCCATTTGTAGCAATATGGATGGACCTAGAGATTATCATACTAAGGAAGTAAGTAAGTCAGACAAAGACAAATACCATATGCTATCACTTATATGTGGAATCTAAAATATGACACAAATGATCTTTTCTACAAAACAGAAACAGACTCACAGACATAGAGAACAGATTTGTGCTTGCCAAGGGGGAGGGATGAATTGGAAGTTTGGGATTAGCAGATGCAGACTATTATATATAGAAGGGATAAACAACAAGGTCCTATGGTATAGCACAGGGAACTATATTCAATATCCTGTGATAAACCATAATGGAAAAAAATATGAAAAAGAATATATATATGTATAACTGAATCACTTTGCTATACAGCAGAAATTAATACAGCATTGTAAATCAACTATACTTCAAAAAAATAAATTTTTAAAAATAAAAAAAGAAAGCCCTTTTAACAATTAAGCTTAGACAGCAGGTATAAAGTGGGACTAGCATTGCAGGCATACAAGATCTATGGTTCCTTTTCCTGAGTTTGTTTTCTTTTAGAATGATGAGCTATTATTTGTAAGTATAATTTTAATTCACTTTCTCGACTTGCCTTTGGCCTTTTCCACCAGTTAGACTCTTAGTTACCCAAAGATAAGAGGTGGATCCTGTACATTTTCCTCTCCTCCTTCTAGGACTTTATACAGAGCACTTACTTGATAAACCTGCTTGACTTACTGTGTGGTTATTTATAATCTCTGTTCACAACAGGGTCCTTGACAAAACCTACTATAAACTTTTCAACAGTCAATTACATCGCACATCAAAAATGTGGGTGAAATGACGGAGAAGAATTCAACAAGTATCATTGCTCATAATGTAGAGATGATTCCACCTCCTATGATACATAATTTAATGAAATATGCTAAGCAAGGTGTAATCCCCTTAACTGGTCCTCAGTTAAATTACTCATGTTTACTGTAAATGTTCTTACTGCACAAAATGTGCTTCTATTGAATTAGAAAAAATTTTATTTTGAAAGCATGGCTATACATGTAAAATGAACAAAAATATATACAAAGTTCTGCAAATCCTATTCTGGACATAGTAGATGTATAATAAGTATTAATTCTGTTTTTATTCCCATTACATAGAACAGTTTAAAAATAATTTTAAGCCATTTAAATTTGTTTTGTAGTTTTTGAAGTATTGATTCTAGGGGATATTTAAAGTTACTGAGATGGTTAAAATTAGTTGGTATATTAGTTTTCTAGGGTTCTGTAACAAAGTGTCGAAGGCTAAGTGGCTTAAACAGAAGAAATTTATTGTCTCAGGGTTCTGGAGACTGGAAGTTCAAAATCAAGGTGTTGGCAGCTTTGGTTCTGTTCCAGGCCTCTCTCCTTGGCCATAGCGATGCATCTTCTCCCTATGTCTCTTCACATGTTCTTCCCTCTCTATGGATCTCTGTGTCCAAATTTCCTCTTTGTATAAGGACAGCAGTCATATTGGATTAGGCCCCAGCCTGATGACCTCATTACCTTGATTACCTCTTTAAATAATGACCCTGTCCCCAGATAAGTTCCCGTTCTGAGGTACTGGGCATTAGGACTTTAACACATGCCTTTAGAGGGGCACAACTGATAATTAAGAAAATACCATAAAGAGATTATAATCTGAATTTAAATTTTGTAGAAAGAACAATTTTATAATGTAATCTGAATTTAAATTCTGTAGAAAAAACAATTTTAAAATGCCTTGCTAACAAGGGAAAATTAGAATCAATACAGTTTGGAAATATGCGATAAACCTCATGTTATTGTAGGCCACTGTATTGTAGGACAGTAGTTTATCCTTAAAAATATTGTAAGGAACTTTTCTGAGGAAATCACAGAGATCAAACAGAGATGTTAACATCTCTCTTCTGAACATCTCAAAATACTTTGCCTGCCTTGTATTTATTTATGTTTTCCCCCTCTCAAAAATCTCGAGTTGGGTACCAGATGACCCTATAGGTGACAAAACAGACGAATGGAAGTAAGATCATTTGTTTCACACTTTCACTTTCTAAGAGCAGAAATAAATTTGTTCTCTGCATTTGCTTTATTGGAGGTATGTCTGCTTGATCTGCTAGAGTGTGAAAGAGATTATGAGATTCCACGTTTGTTGATCTTTAAATGGATTTTATTCATGAAATAAGCAGGGTGGAGGTGTGTCTTGAGGGAAGCCCAAGAATCTACCAGACTGGGACCTGAGCCAGGTGAGGGCTCTGGCTCCCTCTCAGGGTGGAACACACTTCATAGCTGCTGTCTGCCCACTGCATCAGATAGAACGAGGAAATTTTATTATATATATATATATATATATATATATATATATATTTATATAAAGAATATGCATATATCTTTAAATTTCCTCTTCTTAGCCTGATGTATATACATTATAAAACTGTATTATGTAGATATAAAGTAAGTACAATATTTTATATATCTGTCTGTCTGAAAAGAATGGTGGATTGGAAGCTGCGTTCCAGCCCCCATCCTGCCATTAAACTTCTGAGTGACTTTAGGCAAACCCCTTAGCCTCCTCGGCATCTGCTTTCTCAGCTGTAAGATCAGAATGTTAGTTAGGGTGCCAATGTCCCTTGCAACGTTACAATCTTATAAGGGAGATTGCTTCAAGTATTAAAAGTGATTTTTACGTGGTTAACCCCTAATGCTGAATCGGCCCTCAACGAAGAGTAATTCCGCAACCTTGTCCCTGACTTGTTAGTTTACTACGACTTTGGGGCTTGGGGAAGTGTCGTGTTTTTCAAACAAAGGGAAGAGTTCTTCAGGACACCTAGCGCTGACCTTCTCACCTGGCCAACCAGCTGCATCTCCCCCCACCCCCTCCCCAGCTCTCCCCTCCCCCAGCCTCCACTCCTGGAATACTCATCAGTTCTGTAGAGGACTGGCCGGGACAGCCGCGGCTTTTAGGTTGTGAGCCCCCAAAGTGGGAGAATAAAAATCTCTGCACCCGGGGTTTGCCTCTTATGAACAGTTTCACCGATTGTTAGATGAAGGGAAGTTACAAGGAGCGGGGTCGAGGACTGGACTATTTAAACAGAGGCCCCTTTATCTGCTTCACCCCCTCCCGCAGGGCAGCCTTCGCAAGTTATCAGAGTGCCATTAGTGGGGACAGCTGCTGTTGTCAACAAGGAGGATGTCGACACCAGCGCCTAGTCAACAGGCATTTCACTTGAATCTGTCCTTTGCTTAAAGAAACATCCCTCTCTTTCTCTCTCCACTGTGCATCATTTATTTATCTCCGTCAACGTGCAGATGGAAGGCTGGCATTGACTCCGGAAAGCCCGCTGGGCTAGAAAATTAATAAGGTGCTAGGGACATTCACCTTAGGTCAATTCGAGGGGACGCGGAGAGCAAAGAGAACTTGCCCGGGAGTTCTCTGTTTAACTGGAAACCGATCCTGCATATTTGTAAAGGTGAAACTGGAGGGCTGCCAAGCGCCTGCATTTAAGTGATTAACAAATGTTTCTCTTTAAGTGGTCACCTCTTGCTCTAAATATATTTGACAAGAATGCAAAGAGTCATCTGGAGGACGGAAAGGGCACAGCTCCGGCCTTCTCTTGCGAGGCGGGCGCATCGCAGGCCCGGCCCCGGCCCGCGCGCTCCCCGCTCTGTGCCAGCGGAGTTCACGTCGCTTGGTGGGCAGGCTGCCAGCGCCAGCGGCTCCCTGCTGTTTAACGACAATGGATTTACTGCTTCTCTGCATATTGGTGTTATTTTGTATAAACAAGGTTAACACTCCTTTTAAATTAAATGCATCACCTGGTGACTGAATGGGTGACCTTGCCCGCTCTTTTCACCAGGCTTGGAGAAACCCAGGCTCTCGCTCTGATTTCAACCCGGAGCTCTCGTTGGAATCTCCGTCCCTCCTTTTTAAAATTGGGTGCTTGCCCGTTGCGCAGGTTGGATCCAGGACCGGCCCGGGGGCTGCGCGGCCGCCGCCAGAACAACTCAAGGGACCGCCCTGGTCGGCTGGGCAGTCGGTGTCACAGGAGAGTGACAGACGGCCTTGCGGGCCCTGCCAAGGCTGCCTCCAAAATAGAGATCTCCAGAGGGGGCAACACCGTGAAAAAGGTTCTTTGTGTTTTCACTCTAGCGTGGTATTGATCTAATACAGGGCTTGGTACTCTCCCCACCCTCTAGGAATTTGAACACCTGGAAAAATTCTCCCGGCTTTACATTTGAGGAAATTTAATGGTGTAAACAAACTCAGCAGG
>NW_006779772.1:359028-377653 GCF_000442215.2 Lipotes vexillifer | reverse complement strand
CAGCAGGAAGCCCTCTTTGATATGAGAAGGCAGAGTCCGTGGTGCGGAGCTGAACGGGTTTGAAACGACTTTGCCTGGAACGGCCATTCTGCCAACAGTTTAAGGACGGCTTGGGGTTGTTTAGGGAAATTTAGACAGCCAGCACTGTTTTGGAAGCATCTAGAAAATCCATCTAGAAATTTCAAACAAAATAAACTTTAGTTACTCATTTAATTAAAGGCATCTCCTCACCTCCTCCTTGCTATTTGCCACCTTCTGAATTCTGCAGAATTATTCAGTCTTTGCTGTTTCACCTTACCTTGAATTCTTGATCCCTTTGTCAGCCCTATTGCTGTGCAAAGAAGAAAATCAGACCTGGGGAGGTGCTGTGACTTCCTCAGGGTCCCCTGATCCAGAATCCAAGGTTCTAGACCTGGAATTTCCATAATGTCATTGCTGTGTTCCCACAGAATTCTGCTCCACGTACCTGGAATTTATGGCACGAGCTACAGACGTTGGAAATTGGTTTATATTCTTAGCAGCATAGAAATAACTGGTCAAATAGCTTCCACTTAAGGTTTCTCAGTGGCTCAGATTTTGCAATAATGGAAATGTTTCTATAATTAGTAAGTGACAGAATTTTAATTGCTAAAATTCTAACAATTTTTTAAATTAAAATTAAGTCTAAATTCAGGTTTATTCATACCTTTCAATGTATGAAGTGAAAATGTGTCCTTTCTAACAAATCTCCCTAAAGTGTACACTTTCTGTGTAGGGGGAGGGGGATAAAACAACCCAACATTAATAAAATCCATTGTCCATATCAGTAAGTGTTATAGCCTGTTTTTAATGATATTAAACATTGAGTGTGACGTACAGGGTGCTAGGTTTGGGGGACACAAAAATGAATAAGGCACAGCTGGGAACTTGGTTAATTAAGGACGGAGGAAACAAATGTACCCGTAAAGAACCACTGTGGGTGAAGGGAACACATTGCAGAGGGCACATAGCTCTGGGCATCCAGAGAACTGCACAGAGCAGGCAGTGCTGCATTCTAGGCAATTTCTTTGTGTTGTTGTGAAACAAGTCAGAATAGAAATATGTAGTGATTACTGTTTGCCAGGCATTCTCCAAACTGCCTGGCATAATCCTCATAACAACCCTATGAAGCAGGAACTGTACGTGTAGAGAAAACTGAGGTATGAAGAAATTAATTTGATCATTGTTTCACAAGGAAGGAATTCAAACCCAAGCAATCTGTCTTGAGCCTGCACTCTTATGCTGCCCCTCTATGATTCCATGACATTGTATTGACATTACTATGTATTTTCTTCCTTTCAAGCAGTCTATCTTCTAGGAACTAGCTATCCCATAAACTTTTAAAAATTATTCATTGCCAGACATTGTTATGGGCTTTATATACAATCATCTTATTACCTTCTTTCCCAAAACCCTGTGAAATAGACATTTCCTCATTTTACAGATAACGAAACTGGACCATTCTTCATCAACATGATCAGGAGAATCACCAACTTTATCTGCCTCATATTAAATAAACTTACTGAAACTAAATCCAGAGAGTACTTAGAGGTATAAGATCTTCTAAGACACCAAAAATTTCAAATATTCTTTTCCATGGTAAGACCAAATTCTCAGACTTTTGGTTTGGACACATAAGGCACAGAGACTGTCATAGTAAACACACAGCAAACAAGATAGGCCCATAGACGAATGAACATCTTTACAAAACAAGGGGGGGTTTGCAAAGAGATTAGAGCAGAAATTGCAAAAGGAAATAACAGCAGAGACCTGGGCTGTCAGGAATACAAGAGGTAATTTCTAGCTCATCCTTAGGGAAAATAGATTTCTGTTACCTTCTGGAAGCTAATCTCAGAATATGAAGCAAATAACTTCAAAATAAAAGATTTTTTTTCTTGGACTATTCACCACTATGACCCCCATCCTCCACTTTGTCCTACTGTAACAAGTACCACCCTCTCACTACTCCAGTAAATCCACCTTCGGTCAGAGGATCCAAACACATCTCTGAACTTCAAACCAGGTTAGGAAATGAAGAGGTGTTGCCTGATCAGTGTTTGGTTTTGTTTCAGTGATTATAAGTTGTATATACTGATTTTTCCAATTATATAAAAATAATATTACATAATAATAAAGAAAATTAGGAAAACTATGAAGAGAAAACAAAACCTCATTGAAAAGTTCATTGGTGCAAATAATTTGGCATTATTTCTTCCAGTCTTTTTAACTAACACATATGAATTCAGTTAAGAAAAAAAACACACATGATTAGGATCACTGTCATGCAGTTTGGTATGTCACTTTTTCACTTCATAAACATTTTTCCACTTTCAAATATTCTTTAAATTTTTATTTTTAATGATTACATAATATTCATTGTAAGTATTTATTATAGTTTTACATAATACAGATTAATAACTTCCTTATTCCTGGATAGGTAGGTTATTTCTAATTGTTGCTATTATAACTAATCTTGCATATATATTTTGGCTGCCTGTATGATTTTTCCTCCCTCAGATGGATTTCTTAGATGTGAAGTTATCAGATCAAAAAAATTCCTTTTTGCTGTTTCATGAACATGAGTGAGTTTGGAGGGTATAGGATAAGATTGGAAAGTAGAAATATTTGTAGATTTTGTTGCTATGCTTGTTAACATCTATAAAAATTATATTGAAATATAAAACATAAAAAATACTTTTTTTCCAAAAAATGAAAATTAGTCTGGATTGTCGTCTGTATTTCATTCTGAGACTTTTATTGTATCATATGTCTTTAGGGTTGGATTTTTGCCTTTTGGATATTAATAAAAATAAAAAAGATCATAGTGGGAGTGCTGGAGTTTAACATAGACACTGTGATTTGGAATTACCCTAAGGGCGTTTAGATATTCTAGTTTGTCAAGTATCCAGTCTCATTTGTATTTTCCAAGAACACAGGATAGGAAGAACAGAAGATTGTTATACAAAACTTGCATCAGAATTTGTAAACTTTGGAGTAATCCACTATTAAGTAATACGCTCTGATGGTCAAAAAGAAACATTATGGATTTCTAAGACATTTAAGTTTCTGTTGCTTTATGCCTGAATAAATTTGCATTGCTACTTTGAAGTTATGTTTGACAGTGTTCAATATAACTTCTTTAAGGTAGGGAGAAAAAGGACCTATCACCTGTTGTTAGAGTTCCTGGATTGCCCCCTCCTACCTGCTTACCTGTATTGGACTCAAGCCCTTCCTGATTCCCCACCCACCTGCCTGGACCACAGTCTGCTGGATGTTCCCATTGAGCCTGATAGCCCATGCTATCTGCTTGTATCTCTTCTCATCAGCTGTGCTTGGGTTCTCTTGGCTTTCTGCTTGGGCTTGGTCAAGGCCACCATACACTTCACCTCCTCAGCTCTGGTCCTAATCTGCTGCTCTTAGACAAGAGTAACATTTGAGTGGAAAGTTTTTCTGTTCAACTAAGGACAACACTGAACAGGTTTTGCTTTAATGAAATGAAATGGAGCCTGAATTTATCTGGAAGTGTGGAACCAGCAGAGAGAAATAAACACAACTCTAGGGAAGTGGAAAACCATTATGTATAATTTTGCCATTTTTCACTTCCAGGGATTTAGGCATTATTGTAAAGAACCACGTTTTCAAATCTACTGATAACAGAACAGACCCATATTCATCATGGATGGGGCTTCCATTGGGAAAATTGAGGTTCTCTTTCTTTTCTTGCCCAAGTAGTGAAGCTCATCACAGCTCCAAGCTTCCGCTTTCTGACTTCATGCTATGCCGGGCGATGTTAGATGTACTTCCCACAGGAGAGAATCAGTCCCCTCTGCAGGGTGTAAGGCAGTTCCTATGGGGGTGGGGGTGGGAGTGGTCTTGGCATAAAATGACAGCTCACCAGAGAAACAGCTGCAAGTACAGGGAAGTATATGGATTCCCTCTGTCTTTCCTCTGTCTGTGTTGTTCAGGGTGATAAGTTGCAAACAACAGAATCCACTCTAGCTAGTTTAAGCAGACAATGGATTTAATAAAGGAAATTAGTAGCTTATAGAATCATTGGGGGGACTGGAGAAACAGATTTGAGGCTAAGTTTCCAGAAACATATCCCACATCCGGCCACAAAGCTGCAGCATGAGGAGCCAGTTGTCATTGCTGCTTCATGAGTAAAAGACTCTCAGAACTGCTCTGCAACCACAGCTGCTGCCCACGCTGATGGATGCCAAGTCTGCACTGGGACCTCAGCTTTGCAACCCAGAGCTGGAGGCTTATGTTGCCACCCATTTCAAGAAAACTGGAAGCTCCACCAGGAGCCTGAACCAAATTCTCATCCCAGTGTGTCTCATGCAGGTGCCATCTTGGGAGATGCAAGGGAGCCTGGTAATTTGAATCCTGGTTTCTACATTGTGTTTGGGGGTTATGTTCAGATTCCCCAGCTCTGCTGTCTAGCATACACATTTATTTAGCGGGAATATGTCTTCCCAATTCTAGACACGAACTTGCAACCTCAAACAGTGGTAGAATACATGGGCTTCAGAAAGAGTCAGCCATGGATTCACACCCCTGCCCTGTCTGTTACACTCTGAGTGACTGAAAGCAAGCCCTGTTCCCTCTCTTTCTTTCTCATCTCAGCTTCTTTATCTGCAAAATACACATAATACCATGTACCTTTGATGTATGTGACAAGAATTTAAACAGGTATATATATATATTACCCTTGGTATAGTTCTTTGTAATGGAGTGAGCCATTCAATATATGGTGGTTCTCACTGCAATTACTAGTAGTAAGGCTGAAAGTATATGGTTTGGAAAAGAAAAAAAACCCCACATATCAAAAGTCATATCTTCCGGCTCCCCTGGTGGCGCAGTGGTTGAGAGTCCGCCTGCCGTTGCAGGGGACACGGGTTCGTGCCCTGGTCGGGGAAGATCCCACATGTCGCAGAGCAGCTAGGCCCGTGAGCCATGGCCGCTGACCCTGCATGTCCGGAGCCTGTGCTCCGCAACAGGAGAGGCCACAACAGTGAAAGGCCCCCGTACGGCAAAAAAAAAAAAAAAAAAAAAAAGTCATATCTTCTTCTTAATAATAATAATCATCATCATCCTATTAATCACAAACCAGCCAAATTCAACTAACATTTCCACCCAAGTTCAACTTAACATTTATTATAAGATATTTCTGTTTGTACAAAGGATTCTATGGTAATAGCTGAACAATGGGAAAGTTTGAGGTCAGATGCTTCCTCAAGTGTTTCCAAAATAAACAGTTACAGGAAGCTCACCCCCCCTCTGCATTAAAGCTCAGAGTGAGGGTGGGGGTGACAGATGAGGAGTGGGTCTGTTACTCCAAGTTCCCTACGGGAGATGGGGGAGCAGATCAATGCATGGTTAAGTGTTTTTGCTGTGCTTTTATTATGTTTGACAGTGATGACAACATAGTATGCACTGCATAAAATGACAAATGCACACATTTCTCCCTCTAATACACACTGCTTCTATTTTTCTCTCCATCCTTCTGAGTGAAAGCCAGTCATACAAAAAGCATGCAGAGTGGGAGTTCAGATTGGCCAGGGCCAAAATTATCCATGAATTCCAGATTTCCAGAGTTGCAGAGGGAGACCTAACTACTCAAGGTGGAAAGAACAAAAAAGGCTACATGTTCAATAGTTAATAGATCAACTGGGAAAGGCCTGCTTGGTCACACAACTACATTTCTTTATCATGAAGCCAGGCCTCTTTCCCATGATGTGGGCAGTGCTCACGGGTGAAGGTGTCAGAAAAAATAAACGAGCCCCTCTAAATAGACTGTAGATTTACATAATAGAAGGCTAAACCTTTTTTTTTTAAATGCTTTTACTGAAGCAACTTTGCAAAATCATATTTAGATGCCACACAGTTCTCCCTCTTGGCTGGTACCCAGATGTTTCCACTTGGATTTGAGGACCACCAGGCAGCATCCAGATGTTTTGAGGGGGCAGAGGAAGTTCTTTCATTTGTGGCAAATTTGAGAAGTGAAGATTCATTGACTCATGTAATATCAATCTTCCTACACAAGGAATTTGGAACCAAGCTGTTTGCCCACTTTCCCAGTCCTGTGTGGGGTCATTGAACTGGAGTGGGGCAGTGGGAAACCCATTTGGCTGGGATTTTGCACAGATGGCACTGAATTTCCAAATATCTACCACAGTTTCTGATTAGTTCTATGCAACTCTTTCTGTTCTTGTAAAGACTATTTCGTGGAGAAGGAGGAAACTTCAGGCTTTTCTGGAGGTGTTTCCTTGTAATTCTGTTTCAAATCCCCATCACCACCACCATCGCATGTTTGGTCTCCCGCAATCCTCTCCTAAGATTTGCTCTGGAATCCTGTCTCTCTTCTGAAAACCCACCTATGACTGCTCATCTCATTAGAACAACAGATCTTTACAAAACAAATCTTTTCAATAACTTCATAATCTTTTACCTGTTCATCTCTGACTCAGTTTCATTTCAATTGCTGTCCACTTCCCCCCTGCCTCACTGCTTCATTCATACTACTTTTCTATTATTCATATATGCTTTGAACACTCCTGCTGGGATGAGTGGTGGATGGGTGGGAATTTTTTACCTCTATTGTTCCCTTGGTCCAAAATGTTCTTCCCTGGGTGTTTCCATGGCCCAGACACATTTCACTCAGGTCTCTACCCAAGAGTTATGTTTTTGGAAAAACGTTCCATTTTCACTCTCTGCAAAATATCAGTGCCCCCACCTGACTAGTCCCTGATTTAACTTTCTCCTACTCACCATTTCCTATCCCTGCCTGACACAACAAAACATTATTTGCTTAATTGATCTAGTCTGTCCTTCTCTACCAGAATCTAAACTCTGGGAAGACAAGGTTTGTGTCTTTTATTTCTTGCTGTATGTCCAGGGCCAAGAATTGTACCTCACACAAACTGGGCACTCACTCAACAAACACTTGGGTGAATAATCACAATTATTGTGATGCTTATGTTTCCATGTAGTTTGTGAAAGATTTGCTCATACTTTATGGCCATTGATGGGTCTCTTGTATTCTTCCACTCACAATGCCTAGTTTCCTGAAGAATTGGCGAGGAATTGAGTAAACCAGCTATTTCTCAAGGTTTATCAGAACAAACATTCAATGATCGGAATGGGATCAAGGACTTTGCTTTTTTGCTGCTTCTTTGGAATAAATCAATATAGGTCCTCATGAAAAAAAAAATTGAATATTAAGTCCTGGGGATATAATGTACAGCATGGTGACTATAGTTAATAATACCGTATTGTATTTTTGCAAGTTGCTAAGAAAGTAGATCTTAAAAGGTTTCAGCACAAGAAAAAATATATTTGGAACTATGTGTGGTGATGGATGCTAATGTGATCATTTTACAATATATGCAAATATTGAATCATTATGTCATATGCCTAAAACTAATATAATGTTCTGTGTCAATTATATCTCAATAAAAATGTAAATAATACAGACGTCACATCTCTATCATCAAGTGGTACTTCACTGCACTTTGTTCAGGAGCTGAGCTTACAAGGATCATGAGAACATTACAGTCCCTGTCCCAACTTCATTTATTTGCCTTTCTGGACCTGGGATGACATCAGATGCATGATCTCTACCCTGGAAATTTCCCATGAAAATGTTTTATACACACACACACACACACACACACACACACACTATATATATACATATATACATATATATGTATGTACATGTTATATACATATATATATGTGTATATATGTATAGATATAAAAAGATCAGATTATATATATGTATATATATAAAACCTGATCTTTTTTGGATGTTTAATTTTAAAATATGTGATGAACTGAAATCTCTTTACTTTTTTCCCTCTTTGTATATTGGTCCTGGTCTGTTGGAATCCTCTGTACTCTGAACATCATAATTGTACTCTCAGGTTTCTTATTGGCTGATTCCTCATCACTCTGCTTTGCCATGAGGTCACCAAGCCCTCAAAGCAAGCTCTCAGTCAATATTTGTAAACCAAGTGAATGATTACTGGTGTCCCAATTTCACAGCATAGTAGTGTGCACTGGCTAACTTCCAGACTTCAAGCTAAAGAATGGTAATGCATTGCTTTATTATGATCCAGAATTTCTTAAAAGTTGCTGGGACGTGTTTTTGATGAGTGTGATTGTTTTATTGTGGGATGAAATAACAAAGATGATAGAGTAAATGTATTGCCTAAAATGAACCATATATTTCCGATTTTGAAATTCTCTTTGTCAAAATGGTTTCCCTCTCAACAAGATGTATTTTTCTGTGTAAAAAAAAAAGAGCAGAGTTCTTCAAAAATGACATGTCATGCCCTTAAGAAACTCAAGGAAGCCAAGTATTAACTGTGGATAAACTTATTCATCATGACACAAGAGTTGACCTGAATTCCCTCTGATTATATTAAGGCCCAAGGAGGGCATTTTAGACCCATGATAGGCCCTGCAATTTTTGACCCCAAAACACACTGACTCAACACCTTCTTAGGCTGAAGATTCACATTTGAAAGTTGCCCTTCAAAAATGGGTAAAATCTTAGCAAGTCACTGTCCTTGGTTGAATGATGCCCAGAGAAAGAAAAAAAAGAAAATCTAACCTCCTTTTCCTTTGAGCAGTTTTAATTCCTCAAGATAAACAGAAAAAATAGAGATGTGCAATTGGGAGTCCAAGCCCATCCAGAGCTTTTCTGTTGAGCATTGCTTTGTTGTGTATCTGCTCAGATTTCTTGAGTTCTAGCATTTCAACGGTATGATGTTCACCTGTTTTTCTACTTGAGCCTTGATGAAATAAACGGAGATATTATGTAGTCTATTAAAATTGGACAGATAATGAACACTTCACTTACAATTTTTAAATGTATATTTTTTGCTGCTAATAATTATATTAGGACTTAAAATATGCTACCTCTTCCACCAAATAGTCTTCAATGATGTTCTCATCTGCTTAATTGTGCTTTTTGTAAGTCAGTTGCAAAAAAATCTTCTGATGGAATCTTAAAGATCTCTTTTGTAGAAACACTGGGGTCTTGTAATTGTTGAGTACAACTAGCCAGTCTGAGAGGATGACCTTTCACCCCGACCCAAAAAGAGCACTCTGGAGAAAGAGGTGTGATAATCTGGGTTTAAGGCTTCTTACCAACATGTTGAGAGCCTGTTCACTGCTCCACACACAGACAGTGGCAAGAAATTCCAGCCTCAACATGAGTTTAGCTCTTGAGAAAATCTACTCAGAATGAAGAAAGGACTTATCCCACACTCCCTCTCCAGGTGGAGATGGAAAGCACGTGGATCCTCATAATTAGTTGTAGGAAATTGTCATGAGAAAGAAAGGAAAGAAGAGATTAGGACTGAAAGAGCCCAGCATGTTCAAATCTGGATTTTAGAGTGATGGTCTTGCCACCTTGAATTCGTTTGTTCTTCTCTCTGTGCAACACTTTAATGTTATACCTCTTCCATCACACACTTGACCTGTAACTTTGTTCCTTATATTTATCCCGGCGTAGATGCTAACTCTCAGCTCCAGAGTCCAGCTAGAATCTCATCAACTCCATTTACAACCTGGGGGTCCTGTGCCTCAGTTTTCTTGACTTTTGAGTGGGTATGTCCATAGTACTTGCCTTATAGATTTTCTGTGTTAAAAAGGGTATTGTAAATAAATGACTAAGTCTAACGTTTAAAGGCTCAGTAAGAACTGCTTTACAAATATCACATCTCTCTCTCTGCATTCTGGTTTCCTTGAACTGACAACCTTGTGAGCCTACCTGGGTGCCTTGTTGAGGCCTGGATAATAGGTCTCTAACATCTTTAAGATACTGTTGTTAGAATCATCTTTAGAGACATTGGAACTCAATATACAATTACTAAAAAGCATGTGACTTAACCGATTAATTTTTTTTTGCGGTACACGGGCCTCTCACTATTGTGGCCTCTCCCACTGCGGAGCACAGGCTCTGGACGCGCAGGCTCAGCAGCCATGGCTCACGGGCCCAGCCGCTCCGCAGCATGTGGGATCTTCCCGGACTGGGGCCAACCCGCGTCCTCTGCATTGGCAGGTGGACTCTCAACCACTGCACCACCAGGGAAGCCCAGCTGATTAATTTTTAATTTGTTATGCTGCAATTCATTTCTGGGAATATAATATCATATTTATTTCTGAGCAGGAAATTTAATAACATCACCTACTTTTTATTGAGTGCCTAACCTGAGTGGGTACTGTACTAGGTGCTGAGGTATGTTATTTCTCATCCTAATAAAGCCCCTGAAAATTGATATAATTATCTCTTTTTTACAGCTGAGGCTAAACTGAAGTTCAGAGAGGTTAAGCAACTGACCCAAGGTCTCAAGGCAGGTTCATATGTAACAAGGACAGATTTTAATACCAGGTCCACCTGATCCCAGATATTTTTGCTCCTTCCTTGTTACCATACTCTCGATATTAGAGTGAGTTGCTATAGGTGCTGACTGGAATGTTTGATATTTAAACAGAAAATTGTGAAGGTGCTGGGACCAATGACTGTTAATATAGTGTCTTGTACTCTCTTGACAAACTTCATTCCTCTTTTCATCCTTTCCATTCTCCTTTTCGGTCACTCTTGCTCCCTCTTCTTTCTAACAAATGACTAAACAAAATAATCAAATGAGAAGCAAGTTCTACTTTCCATATGGAGGTAGAAATTGGGTGTGTGTTGTCTGTTGGAGGGATTTGGAGAAGGTTCTCCAGGAATTAAGATCGATACCTGACTGAACAGAACTTGTAGAACTATGATTTTATGTACATTTATACCTGGTTCCTGAAAAACTATAATATAAAGCAAATATCTTGAAAATTTGTTAATGCCAAGAAGAAGTTTGCACAGGATAAGAAATTCACATTTGCAATTCACAATTACATTTCAATGATTAATGTAAAGCCAATTATAATATGAAATTAAAATAAATTCAGCCTAAAGTCATTCAGATAATTAGATAAATATAATCTATATTTAAGCAGGTCTAATTAGCATGTTTTTATATAATAATTTCTAAAGAAGAAAGAAATGTACTGCCCACTTTCTTTCCATATGGGTCTGGGATGGCAAAATAAATTTTAGACTCAGGTATCTGCTACAACTTCCCAAAGAATTGTTTCTTTAATCTTTGTTCAAAGGCAGAGACAATGTCACCCTCAGACCTTTGTGGGTAGCAATTGAGAAAATTTTGTAGTCACTTGGACTTGGACTTCAGGTTCAAGTGCATTTGCCTCACTAACTTCCCTCTCGACTTCTTCACTTGCTCTCTTTGTCTGTTTACTGTACCTGTTATGTTGTCTCATTTTGTAACTATAGCTCATGTTAACTCCTTTTGAGACTAAAACAGAGTAAAACGACATATACTGTAATAGGCACTGTATAATAGACAGTGTAATAGCAGGTTCTGAACAGGGTACTTGAGCTCTGGATGTTCCTGCAGTGTCAGGTTTCCCATGGTAGTTAAAAAGCTGGATGAGATTTTAATCCCACTCAGAAAGGATGCTTGAGTCGAATCACCTCATTTCTTAAATTTCTGATGCAGTGGTATAGTCATGCAAATAAGTAAATATTGGAGAATGTGTATATGTTCTCGAAGCACCTACTGGTAGCTACTCCTATTTAAAATGGCTAACTGGGCCCAAGTTCAGAAGAACATTTGAGCTTATTCCAAAATTTATGCAACTTTAATTTACTGTGAAAGATAGGCAATAATAATATATTTCAAATGTAATGTTCTTTGAACTAAGCAAAAGAGACAATTTAATCATGTTTGCCAGGATCTGGGAAGAAAACTCCCCTGTGTAACCATCTGATGTGTCCTTGTCTTGCCTTTTCAAGCAACGTCAGAAGTTTAGGTGAGAACAGCATCATTAGAACTTTTCTTTCAGAGCTTGTTGTTAGTTTATTTGATCTTGGAGGGTCCAGATGGACATACACAAAAGAAGTTTGTCCGTTTGCATAGGAGTATATTTTTGGGTGTGGGCTGCTGCAAAAAGGGCTATCACGGGCCCAGGCAGTGAGTGGAGCAAGCTTTGGCTAAGGTGCACAGTAAGCAGGCACTAGGCAGCAGGGAGTAGTTAAAACATTGCTTGATTTGTACTGTTTCTTTTCAGATTCTGCATTTCAGTGATATCATATGATATTTCTCTTTCTCTGTCTGGCTTACTTCACTCAGTATGACAATCTCTAGGTCTAGCCATGTTGCTGCAAATGGCATTATTTCATTCTTCTTAACGGCTGAGTAACATTCCATTGTATATGTGTACCACATCTTCTTAATCCATTCCCTATGGACATTTAGGTTATTTCCATGTCTTGGCTATTGTAAACAGTGCTGCAATGACTATTGGGGTGCATGTATCCTTTCAGACCATGTTTTTCTCAGGATATATGCTCAGGAGTGGGATAGCAGGATCATATGGTAGAACTCATTTACAAAACAGAAAAAGACTCACAAACTTAGAGAATGAACTTATGGTTACCAGGGGGGAAGGATGCTTTATTTATTTATTTATTTAATAGATCTTTATTGGAGTATAATTTCTTCACAGTACTGTGTTAGTTTCTGTTGTATACCAAAATGAATTAGCCATATGCATACACATGTCCCGATATCTCCTTCCTCTTGAGCCTCCCTCCCACCCTCCCTATCCCATCCTTCTAGGTTGTCGCAAAGCACTGAGCTGATCTCCCTGTGCTATGCTGCTTCCCACTAGCTAACTATTTTACTTCGGTATTGTATACATGTCAATGTTACTCTCACTTCTCCACAGCTTCCCCTTCCACCCCATGTCCTCAGGTCCATTCTCTATGTCTACATCTTTATCCCTACCCTGAAACTAGGTTTGTCAGTACTATTTTTTTTTTTAGGTTCCATATATATGCGTTAGCATACGGTACTCGTTTTTCTCTTTCTGACTTCACTCTGCACACTGCTATATTTAAAATGGATAACCAACAAGGAACTACTGTATAGCACAGGGAACTCTGCTCAGTATTACATAACAACTCAAATGGGAAAAGAATTTGGAAAAGAATAGATACATGTACATGTATAATACATGTATATACATGTATATGTATATGTATGTGCCATGTACCTGTATAACTGAACCACTTTGCTGTACTCCTGAAACTAACACAACATTGTTAATCAACTATACTCCAATATAAAAAACAAGTTATAAAAAAGGAACACGAAGAAAAAAAAACTGCTGAAAAAAACACATTACTTGAAAAGTTGCAGTGAAGTCTAACCGTTTATGCTAAGACTTCAGAGGATTCTTCCTCTGTAAGAATTCACTATAGGTCCCTGTTAGAAAATGTCAAGAACAACTATTTACACATACTTGTGAAACAAAACAAATTTATACTCACACAGAGCAGTGGTGACACTATAGTACTAAGCAGACTGTAATTTATGCAGCTAGATACTTTAAATGGAGAGCAGAAATTTAAACAGAATGTTGATAAGGAAATTTCAAATATTGTTCTGGGTTGCTTCTAAACATGGTTTCCAGCTCTCAAGTCCATGCATGTATCTGTCTACATCATGTACATCACTTGTCCACTCTGGAACCAGAGAGTAGTGTGGGTGGATCTGGGAGGGGCTAGTGAAAATTCTCGGAGAAGAAATCAATGGAAAAATGAATCATTTTTCTTTGTGTATTTCTAATTTTTTTTTAATGGCGTAAGTTTTAAGTTGTTATGAGTAACAGCTCCTGAATTCATTTGCTAAAGTTATCTTTGGGGTTTGGGAAAAACAGGTATTAACAAACAGTTGACCCCTTGAGGGAAAAATGATGACCAGCTCCCCAATGCTTGCTATTTTGTCAAAGTGTGAAGCTGTGTTTGATTTCACGTCACCAAATCTTTTTCTGAAAACATGTGCAAGGTTAGAAAATTTTGCTTGTAGAAAAGAAGGAGGGTAATATACTTTTGAAAAATTCAACACACAGTTATGCCTAGTGGTGTTGCTGTGTTCATTACCCACTGGGAATGAGTTTCTGTTCCCAAACTATACATGGCTTGGTGTGTTGCTGACTTTACAAGGTTGGAATCCACAGACCAGGTACTTGATTTTCTTTGGTTTTATCTGTATCCCTATACACCACACTGCCAGCTACAGTGGTGAGCCTGTTGTTGGTTGGCAGGAAATGCACATGGAATGAAACAAACTGACCAAACAGTGGGGAGGTGACAAATGAAATATTCACATTTTAAAAAAATCAATAAGAATTAAACTTCTAGCAAGTATACAAATAGACTAGAAGAAAGACTAGCCACCAAGCAATTTAAAATAGAATACACACTATTTTTTTCCCTTCAGGGAAATGGACTTGGGGTGCTACACACATTCTCTATTCTGAAACGAACATATTCCTCCAATCAAATTAAGTTAAACTCTAAAGAAATTACATGTGGCACAGTAGGATTCAGTGGGTTTTTTTTCAAATGATTAATATTTTCCCTGACAACCTTTGAATTCAGAGTGTTCTCATGGCTTTGGAGCTTTTGTTTGCATCATTAGTCAGAAATCCCTTTTAAAATCAGTGAATTAATTTGGTGGAATTAGGTTAACAGTCATATCTGAAGTGTGCTGGTTTACATTGTGGTTTGTGGTGAGTTTATGGAGGTTTTGAGAGAAAACTCCAAGTGCTGAAAGCAAACCTTTCTCAGACCGTGGAGCCTTTATGTACTAAGCACAGAATTTCCTCTTGTAGTCTGGGGTGACATGGTTTTGGATAATACATATCTGTAAAGAGATTTCCTGAGGTTGACTGGAAGGCATCACTGACACTTGAAGTGGTTGATTTTGCAGCTTTCCACAGTGGAATTGGAAGCTTTTTTTTTTTTTTACATAAAAGGAACATCCCTTTGTGATCCTGTCCTGATAGACAGTAATTATCTAATCCCCTACTAGCTTTAAATACTCACACTCCTTTTTGGTGTGTGGACCAAGCTGGTAAGCATCATCATTTTGTATTTCTTTCTTGAAATATATTTCATTATCTCGTGTGTCCAACTTTTGGATGAGGAAAATACAACCTTTTGACTCCTCGGTTATCAGAGTCCTCTCAGGAGTCTGCAAGAAATACACACACACACAGGGAAACCTGCAGCATGCTCACATTAACTATGGAAACTGTTTTCTATTAATGTGTAATCAAGAAGCAGGCAGACCATTCACTTTGAAAAATAAAAGAAGAAACTCATCTCCCCCCACTCATGCCCATGACCTTCCTGACTGCTCCCCACTCTCCAGGGCCAACCTGTTTGTCCAACTTAGCTTCTCAAAGAATCCATTCCCTTTGGGTCCCAGAACCAGGACCAAATCAGGAGAGGGGGATTTTGGGGGGTCATGAGTTAAAATATTCCAAAAGCTTCAGGCTTCCATGGCAGTTGACATTTCGGGCATGTTTCAGCAAAAAAGTTAATTCACTTCACACATGTCGTGGAGCAACAGGTGGTGGACAACCACGGGGGCTGCTTGCATTCCTCTGTGTGCAAAGTCCTGGCCCCTGGTATTCTGGGATTTACACTACCTCCCCTGGGCCCTGATGGACAAGCTAATGGGTGTGTTGGAAAGCACTGGGCTATTGATTCCACTGTAACAGAACACCACCCTGTCAATGACACTGCAATGAAATGCTTCAGCAACCCAGAAAGGGAGGCATTCGGCTGTTGAACAACTGGAAGAAATTTGCTTGCAGGTAGTGCGGCTGAAATGAAAAGCCTCTCAGGAGCAGGGCCTTGGAAAGCCAAGTTATTAAAAAAGCCACAAAGCTGGAGTCTGGCTGAGTGGAGAAAAATAGTTATGGCTCAGTTAGGCGTAGCTAAAACGAGAAGGGTGCAGCTTTCAAAATTGCCTTAATCCCTCGAGTACTTAATTTCTTTTCTTTTATGGCAGCTTGTAGTATAGCAACAAGTATTTAAGCAGTTAATAATTTTAAACAGTTTAGCTTTCCTTAGGCGATATATCTTTCGCCTTAATTAAAATTTTACTTTAGTCGGAAAAATATTAAAATGACATTATGATCCATCCTCTATGATGGGAAATATATGATGATATGAATATTTTATTATACAAACTATTATTAAACAGCTGCTGACATATTCTCTCTCTAGTTTCACTTCAGTTGTTGGAAACACAGTCGCTATTTTTTAATAATGTCCTGACAGCTTTCTTCTGAAATATTTGGAAGTGCCATATTAATTAGAAACAGAGGCCAAATGCTTATGATCTTCCTAATACATGCAGGGGAGATCCATAACGCAGGTCTAGGTGTTGGAGCATTGGATAATTCATTGAGAGGGATAGCCTGTGGACAGAAATTGTATTTGTGTAACTCCAAGTATTCATCGCAAGCTACCATTCACCACAAGTCACCCAAATTGATCTTGGTCATTCTGGTGACATATTTTACATTGCATAAAAGATCCCACCTTACAGAGTCACCAAAACTGAAGTAGAAATAAAGAGCTAGAACCAATTTGTTTGCAACCTTTGTAACCTTTTATCTACCTGTTATGGAGTTGTGTGTGTGTGTGTGTGTGTGTGTCTGGAAGTATTTAAGGAGTAAAGCAGTTGGGTCTCATCAGTGTATGGAATTTTAATGATAAAACAAATCTCAGAAAATTACCTCCAACCTAAAACTAGACTGAAAATAACCGTCATTGTTCATCCATCTTTCCATCTTTCATCTCTGCATTTAGTGCATATCACGATGGCACTGAAGTGCTCCTTCAAACTAATTTGATTTATTTCAATTTCCACTGTGTGCTAGAAGGACACACTTATCATCTCCCTCCCTGCTGAAGCCAATAATTGATTGGAGAGTGACAGGTTGGTAAAATCCTCCTCCTGACAAGATGAAGAAAGGCCTGGATAGAGGGAGTTATTGAGGATTCAGTTTTGAAGCTGGAGTTGTTTATCGTAACTGTGACTTTGAGGACAGAGCCTTTCGGTCTTCGCCATTTTTGTCCTGTGAAAAAAATGGCTGTGCTGTGCCTTCTAAATACAGCTAGTGTACACATGTGTCATCAGGTGATGGGGCACAAGAAGAGGAAGAAGGGTAAAGCAGAAGTGTGTGTGTTGACAGGAGGGGATGGGGCACAAAGGGGGCAGGACACTGAACCTGGAGTGGGGACATGGTGTGTTTCAGTTCCAGTTCTGCCACTAACCAGCTGTGTGCCTTGAGAGATTTACTAACCCTCAAAGGGACCCAATTTTATGATCTATAAAATGGAGAGGGAGGATTTATTCAATTAATATATATTGAAAACCTACCATACAGCTTGAACTCTGGTAGATTCTGAGGATTCAAAAGTGAGCAAAGAGAGGTGACACATGTCATTCACAGGGCTTTGAGTCAACTGAGAAAGAAAGGCATTCATCAAGTGACTCTGATGCAGTAAAATTGCAATAGCCAGAAATAAATGTCAGTTTGAGTGTGTGGAAGGGATTTGAGCCATTCAGGGAGGAAGCAAGTCTTGAGGTGAGATGTGATGAACTAATGTAGAGCAAACGGAATGTGCAGGGGATGAAGCAAGGCAAGTGCATGGGATTGGAGGATGAACAGCAAGGGGTCAAGGGGGCAAGGGCAGTGAGATAAGGTTGCAGAGGTAGATGTATGGTGAGAGGATGGGGCACAGTCAGATTTGAGTTGGAAAAAGATTGGTGGAGAACTTGGAGTAGAAGACCAACAGTGGAAATAGGTCAAGCTATTATAGTAGACCAGTCAAGAGATGATGGTTGCCTGTACTAGACAGATGGAATGAAGAGATATTTAAAAGACACTTTTGACAGCACTTGGTGATGAGTTGGTTTTAAAATTGAAAGAGATCATTTCCTCAAGAATGGGCCCTTGGTTTCTGGATGGAATGACCCAATGGATGGTAATGTTATTTATAGACTGGGAACCCTAGAAAAAGACCAGATTTGTGGAAGATGATCATGGATTTGTTTCAGGACACAAGAATTTGAGGGGCATTTGATTCATCAAAGAGGATCATGAGATAATCCCAAAAATCTTTATCACTTCTAAAATCCTATGATTCTCAGAGATGGATGTATTCCAGGTCTTGTTTGGAAAGTGGCATGAGGTAGTAGAAATACCATCAGCTTTTCTCACAGATGGAGCCCCAATCCCAATTTGGCTATTTGCTGGCTGAGTGACATTAGTTTAGTTAATTTATCTCAACCTCAATTTCCTGTCATCAGTTAGGGCAATGCCACCCTCTTTCAGGGTTGAAATGAGTGGTTGATAAAAAGTAGGCATCGGGCTTCCCTGGTGGCGCAGTGCTTGAGAGTCCGCCTGCCGATGCAGGAGACGCGGGTTCGTGCCCCGTTTCGGGAGGATCCCACATGCCGCGGAGCGGCTGGGCCCGTGAGCCATGGCCGCTGGGCCTGCGCGTCCGGAGCCTGTGCTCCGCAAATGGGAGAGGCCACGACAGTGAGAGGCCCGCATAACGCAAGAAAAAAAAAAAAAAAAGAGTATATGACTAGGGCTTCCCTGGTGGCGTAGTGGTTAAGAATCCTCCTGCCAATGCAGGGGACACGGGTTCGAGCCCTGG
>NW_006779772.1:312969-358981 GCF_000442215.2 Lipotes vexillifer | reverse complement strand
CAAAACCAAAAAAAAAAAAAAAAAAAAAAAAGTAGGCACCATTTCTAGCTTGGAGCCAGATACAAGGAAGAGCTAGACTTTTAAAATTTAACTTGATCCAAGGCTTGTTGTGATTAGCTATTCATCCATAGTGTCCTGTGTCAAAAAAAGCCCCATATATTATTCCAGACTGAAAGCCCTGTATGTAAAATTCACTTAATAAATGCTTGTTTGTAGATAACAGTGACTATTGTTCTAGCTGCACTCCATCCAAGGATAGTCTGGTCTTTGCATGGGGCTCAATGGAATCATGTTGCAGTACAAGGTTCCCCAGAGAAAAATTCTAGGGTTGAATTCTCTCTGATGAAGCTTCATTTTAGCAGTAGCACACAAGTGAATTACATTTTCCCATGAATTCTTAGGAAAGGTAGTTTCTGGCAGCTGGCTATGGTGCTACACTTATACCCCATCCAAGAAAACATGTCCCTGTGCAAATTGGACAGAATGAAGATTCTATAGGAAGAAACTTGCCTCTGTCCTTGTGTTTGTGTGCATGTGTGTGCAAAAGAGAGAGAGAGAGAAAGTTCAAAACCTTGGCATCTTTATTATTACTAAAACGTTACCTGTAGTCCACTTTCCAACAGATCAAAATCCATCATTTTGGTTATCTAATTAAGCTTCCTGTGGCCATTCCTATCCTGGCCTGGAGGCCGAGAAGTGAACCTGCCATAGAAGAGTAAGGAAGCTAAGATCATGAACTCAGTCTTGAACTTTCCTTTGGAAAAAAAAATGCAAGGGCATTTTGAAAGGTTTGAGGATTCCTGGAAATGTATTTCCCTACCACTACTCAAAGCTGAGATGATTATTTCAGCACTTTAAAGTCTTTTCAACTTCTGATTTTCCAATATAGAGAGAAAAGAAGTCCTGTACTCTGTCAACTCACTTATTCCCCTAAGCATTCTAAATTACCTGCATTTCAATTCTAATTTGTTATTACGTGCAAATGTCATACATGCTTCATTCATTTAAAAAAGAAACTCTATTTAAAAAGAAACTATTTTATTCTAGGCACTTAAGAACTTATTACCTATCTCTCCTCTTCCTTCTTCCTAAGTTTGCTTACTTGTTAGCAAATTGGATTATTTTCATCAATTAACAGAGCTGTGGTCATGGGTCCAAAGCTAACCATTGTTATATATACTTGCTTAACATTGCCAAATTTGCAAGGTTTCCTGCAGAAGTTTTCAAACATAGGGAGGAATTAATTTGGATGATACTTGTTGACTTTTGCTTATAAGGCTTTCAATCTAACCTTGAGTCAGCTGCCTTTGGCAACGTTAGCAGTTTAAAATACTTGAAATTTTGTGGGAATATCGAGTCGCAGTAGTTCTGTGAAGTGTGGAATGTAATTACTTCCCTTTCAATTTAGCAACGACTTATTGAGCACTCAAATGATCAATATGGTGGATCTATTAAGATAACCCAATCCTGCCTTCGGAGAATTTTGCAGTTTTTTTCTGCTTTCCAATGATGTAAAAATGTGTTTACATGAACAGCTGATGGTTGAAAATATGCCAACTTCATTCAGTGTGGAAAAATTAAATTTGACATTGAATTTAAGTTATTTAATGCATACAAATATAGTTTTCTATATATTTAAAATGCTGTTGTCATGCTTATTAAAGTCAATTCATGATTTTCTGTATTAATGAAAAGCAGGGATGAGTGAATAAATAACTTTTTTAGCCAATCATTTCAACATATTTTCTTGCCAAAAGTTTTGAAGGGTCTGACCGATTGATATCCATCTTCAACTTTTATCTGCCTGAAGAGTTTCTAGTAAAGTTGTAACCATGACCAGCAGTTTGGAAGGCAATGGGGGACCTAGGGAAATAAGGACCGACCAGAAATTATTCCCTGAATAATTATTGGACATAAAGACACTGGCTGAGAACAAGATGGAATCTGGCTGCTAAGCCAGCAAAGTCTTTTTAGAATTCTGTTCTGATAGAGAAGAAGGGCTTGCATCAGCATTTGGAATTCTGCACTACTTGGGTAGTATATCTACCCTTCAAGTCCTATATATGTGTTCCATCAGCACCAAAAAGACAAAAGAAATATTTGATAACACTCAAGTTTATTGTAAATGCAAAATTTTCCCATTGGAATCTGCCCTAGCCTCTTTGCTATAATTGCCACTTTCATGGCTTCCTAAAACACAGCTTCTGCTGGGTCTCTTGCTTCTTGGTTTATGTCATTTTCTCTATCGCCTTTGCTAACCTGGGATATTTATTTGTTCTCATGTGTGTTCACCTCCTTACCAACGATGCATAAACTGGTGAATTCTCAAGCCAGGGATAATCTACAGCCTTATGCCAGTCAAGATTCCCTTCTTGTCATGAATAGGAACAAACTGAAGCTGTCTCAATAGAAAAGAAGAGAAGAGAAGGGGAGAAAGGAGAGTGATGGTAGATCTTGGGGAATGGGATGGACCAAGGGCTAGGAAGGAGGACAGGACCCAAGGTGGCCTTTTTCTCAGTTTCTCTCTCTCTGGCACATGTAATTGCTCACCATTGAGGATCTACAGTTGGTCCTCTGTATCCCTGGGTTCAGCATCTGTGGATTCATCCAAACTTAGATTGAAATACCTCGAATACAGAGGGCTGACTGTACTATGCCATTTACATAAGGGACTTGAGCATCTGTGGATTTTGGTATACCTAGGGGTCCTCGAACCAGTTCCCTAAGGATACCTAGGGATGACCGTATTTCATTTTCATATCTCTGGGTATCCTCTTTTTCTGCTGACAAGCTTTCGCTGTTTCTAAGTGTATTTTCAAACTTCTGTGTTTACCCATCTTCAGCTCAAGGCACTCAACAGAGATTAACTTGAATTTCTGGATCCCAAATCTGAACCCTTAGATGACTCACTTGACTGTGGCCAGTGGAATGGTATCATGTATATCACAAATACATCTGTGGAGGAAGAGACCTTCCTTGTAGTAGAAGGGATTCCTGAGTCACCATGCATCCTAATGTATGTGTTACAAAGTTGACCCTCTCATCTATGTTCTTGACTAAAAATATTCTTCCAAGAGTGGAATTTCCCATTCGTGTACCCTCAACTAGGCAATCCTATCTGCTACAAAAAGAAAAACAAAACCAGTAAGAAAACTGCACAATTGCCTCAGTTCTCAGGTTTGTCTCAGTTTTGTGTAACCCATCTCAATCCATAATTCTTTGTTTTTGATCACTACATCCCATAATTCTTTTAAAATGTCACATAGATTTATGTTTTTTTACCCATTTCCATACCCTGACTCTAACCCATGCTTTTTTCACTTCTCCTCCTCATTATTACATTTACTTCCCAGCTATATTTTCCTATTTCCATCTTCTCTTCCATTTAAGTCATTGGTTATGGACTGAATGTTTTATGTACCTCCAAAACTCATATGTTGGAGCCCTAATCCCCAATGTGATAGTATTAGGAAGTGGGGCCTTTGGGAGCTAATTAGGTTTAGATTAGGTCATGGGGGTGGAGCCCCGTGAAGGGATTAGTGCCCTTATAAGAAGAGGAAGAGACACCAGAGTTTCCTCTCTCCACCATGTGAGAAGGCAGCCACCCACAAGGCAGGAAGAGAGCTCTCACCAGAAACTGAATGGGCTGGCACCTTGATCTTGGACTTGCCAGCCTCCAGAACTGTGAGAAATACATATTTTTGTTGTTAAAGCCACCCAATCCATCATGTTTTGTTATAATAACCCAACCTAAGACATTATTCTTTCAAATAATTAGCTAAACATTGTTACCACCATGATACAATAGGTATTTAGGAGTTTGCCTTTGGGGTACATTGCATGAAAATCCACCTTCCTTACTCTGAAATCCAAGCAAAGTCTTCTTTCATTACCTGGTCTTCTGATCCCACAACTGCGGGCAGGATTCCTTCTCCTAGAGACTTGGCCACCTCACAGTGTTCATCTCAGTACAGAAGTCTAGGTTTTACTAAGGTGAATCCTTTGCATGAAACTATTTTCTTTAATGAAAATGTTTCCAACCATGGACTATTTATATTAATATTTATAATATTAATAAAAAATGTTTTTGCTTTTGGTAAAATACTATCTTTGTCTCTGTTTTACTGTTTTCAGTGAAAGTAATCATCTAAGCTCATTTTTTGTCTGACTGATACCTTGTTTAAAAATGGTAGTATTCCAGCTCTTCTGTCTGGAAGCTCACCATGACATTGCCTTTCTGAAATCAACCACATCATCAGTATCCCCTTTGGAGGCAATGAGTCTTTCATGATTATGTGTGAGAAGCTAAAGGAGGATGGAATTTAAATAGACCAGAACACTTGAAATATCCCAAAAAGATGCCAGAGGCCCTGAACTAAATCAGGTTGTTTGCAAACAATGGAGAAAAGTGAGGACATTCAGTTGGGGATGAATATCAATTTAATTTATTTAAAACCACATTCAACAACAATTATTCACCATTAATGATGAAATGTTCATTCAACTACTTTTTTCTTTACTACAAACTCTTTGAGCCTCTAGGTACATAGGCTTTTATGTGCTTTTGAGCACATAGAGCCTATAGGTCCTTGGCTTACTGTAAGCCTTAGATTAGCTGTGATATCGGAGCTGGCATGGCCCATGGCAGCTGCTAATGCAACACATGCCTATCATTTGCTGTTGACAGGCATTAATAAAAACCTAATTTGAGGAAATTATGAAAAACCTACTCATTATGCAATCTGGTTTATGTTTTGGCATGTGGCAATCATTGGCTTGATAGCCGAGAAACCTCATTTCCAGAACTTTATGGCCTATGTTTCAATTGCAGTCCCAGCCAAAGTCCCTTACCTCTCCCATGTGTTTGATCTTCTAATTGCCTCAAGACATAGCCATGGGTTTGCTGTATGATGCTGCAGGCCTCAGCCTGAGCTGAGGTGTGATGGACACAGGAATCTAGCCTTGCAGTCAGAAGTGGTACTTAGCTATTACAAAAAACTTAATTCTGACCTGTCTATCAAGAGCATTCACCTCAAATCCCGCCCCACACTTTAACTTGTTCCTTATGGCCTCTTTGGGCTTTCTAGTGGTATTAGTAGAAAATTTCTCAAGTCTAGGAAAAGAGTTCCCAGTAGTCACAAAGAGCAAGTGCAGAGACCAGGCATGACTGGTAGGTACCATTGGCCTTGACTCTGGCTAATAAATAATATATAAAACATTTAATTTTTTTTTTATTAAAAGAGATCTTCCTATAAATGGTGTCCTATCAAATTGTGTGAAGATATAAAAATGCCAGTGGGAAAGGGTTAGGAAAACTTTGAAATAATCTGGCTTCAGTTTTTGGGCTTCCTCTTCTCTAATGTTGTCTTTTTAAATATTAAACTTTAAAGAAAATTGTTGGCAATTTTGCATCTTCAAAGAAGAATGGGTTTTTCTTCCTGGTCTTTGACTGACATCATCAGAAAAGTTCCCAGGTAAACAATGATAACAAAGGGTAGCCTTAAGCTAGTCAAACAGAATTTTTCTAGACAAAGGCTCTCCTGTTTCATCTGCCTTATCTTTTTCTGACATCAAATGATGCTCTTGTCCATCCCATCTGTCTTTCCTTCATCCTCTCTTCCTTCTTCCTCCCTCCCTCCCTTCCTTCCTTTCTCTCTTCTTTCTTCCTCCTTCCCTCCCTCCCAACTCCCCTCTCTCCCTCCCTCCCTTTCCTCCTTTCTCCTTTCTTTCTCTTGGTATCTGATTCTGACTGTTTTTTATATGTCATATACACTGACTTTTATTTCAGTTAGAAGTTTTTAAGTATTAATTTAAACCTGAAAGCAGCTAAGTTGGACACAGAAAGCAGAATGTGTTTCTCTGCTAACACTACAAGTGAGAATTGTTCGCTTGTCCCTTTAATTCAACAATAGGAAGTTCTGTCTGGAAATCACAGAGTAAACTGAAGAGCAAGAGTTGTTCTTTGCCTTTCCTGGGGCAGTGAGTGCTTCCCTGTGTGATAGGATGTTATCATTCTGCTTTCCTTTTCTCGAATATTCCACGATTGGAGATGTGTTCGTTTGACTCAAGACTTTGTTCCTTCTAAAACTGGAGGCATTAGAGGGATCCTTCTGGGACAGGTAACATTTTTAAAACTTAGTTTATCATAAATTATTGAACCCATGTAATAGAATATTAGGGTCAAGAAAGCTGAGATCAACCCAGTAGATGATTTCATTAAAAAAAAAACTTTAAATAGATATAATTTACATGTAAAAATTCATTTATTTTGTGTCCTATCAATGTATTGCTATCAATGTAAATGATCAAGATACATAACATTTCAATCTTCCCCCAAAATTTCCCTTATGTACCTTCCTGGGAGTGTCTGTTAGTGGTATCCTAAAGTATGTGTTCATTTGTGTCTGCCATCTTTGACTCAGCAGAACATTGTTGCATTTGTCAGTAGTTCATTCCTTCTTATTGCTGGGTGGTATTTGCTCATATGGTTACAGCACAATCTGTTTATCTGGATATTCACCTGTTGATGGACATTTGGGTTATTTTCAGCTATCATGCATAGAGTTGCCATGAACATTCCTGTACAAGTCTTTGTGTGCAATATGTTGTCATTCGTCATGGGTAAATATCTAAGAGTGAAATTGCAGAGTCATATGGTAAGTATATGTTTAACTTTACAAGAAATTGCTATCTTTTTTCCAAAGTGCTTTTACCATTTTATATACCACTTCTTGTTGTTCTGCATCCTTGCAAACACTTGCTATTGTCCATCTTTTAAAGTTTTAACTATCCTAGTATGTGAATACTGGCATATCATTGTGGTTTTATTTTGCATTTACCAAATGACTACTGCAATTGAAGATTTTTTCATGTGTTTATTGTCCACGTGCTTTTGTGAGGTATTTGTTCAAATCACTGTCCATTTTTCAATTGAGTTGCCTCTTCATTATTAAGTCATAAGAGGTTTTTTCTAATATAAATATTGGTTACATGTTCTTTATTAAATATTTATATGCACAACAAATATTTTCTCCAAGTATTTGATAGCACAAATCCTCATCATTGCTTTCAAAAGTTTCTCAATTATTTTTAGCTGTTTCAGGTGTAGTCTGCAATGATTTTGCTACGTTTAGAAAAAAGCATCACTTTGAAATTTTAATTTAACTTGTTAAATTTACCAATGAACTTGAGAGAAGTTAGACAGGTTTATAATATGGTTTTCTCTTCCTGTCATATGGTATGATTTTCCATTTATTAAACTCTTATATTTTAAGTAAAGTTTTGTATTTTTTAATAGAGTCACAAATATTTTTGTTAATGCTTAAATATTTATTGTAATATTTATTATAATGTAACAGCTTTTTTCCCCCACTGTATTGTCTAACTATTATGTATGAAAGTTGTTATTTTAAAATATTTATTGCTTTATTTTACAGACTATCTTTCAGTAACCACCCCCAAATCTTAGTTCAACACAATAAACATCTATTTCTTCATCATGCAAAGCCCTCTGCGGGTCTGGACAATTCTCCAGGAAAGTTACCCTTCATATGCTGACTTGATGACCATATTGAATTTACCTTGGGGCACCCTTATGTCAAAAAATACTTTCACAATTGCACTTGCCTTAGCCAGGGAAAGGGGAGTACAAGAATTAAGCATTGATGAGCAAATGCTTTAGCCTAAAATGAGCATGGGTCACTTCTGCTCACATTGCATTGACCAATAACTAGTCATATGACCATGACTACCCTTAAGGGAGACAGAAGTAGAGGAAAATGGGATATTTGTGAACATTGGTATGTCCTCTTTATTTATTTTGTTGATGTAAATCTCTTACTAGGTATAAGAATCATTTGCTTTTTTGCAGGTTCTTGGTAGTTTTCCACATTATATATAAATAATTCTATTGCCTCCTTTTAAAATCATGTTAATACTGGTGAAAACCTTTTAAGTGATATAGATTAATACCAGTGATATGGGGACATTCTAATCTCTTACTCGAACTTAAAAGGCACACCTCAAATGTTGTGTAAATAAACATGAACTCTGCTATCTTTGACATAGAAAACTGAAAATGGAAAGAAGCTTCAAAACATGAGAAAAATAACTTGTATTAAAAAAAAAGTGTTGAATTTTTCAAGTGACTTTTCCAAGTCTATTGCAATAATCACATACATTTTCTTCCTTCATCTATTGGTGTTATGAATACCAGCATATTGTTTTATGTTAAACCATCCTTATATTCATAGACTAAATCATTGTTGATTATCTTTTCTTTTACTTTAATAATATACTTGATTTAATGGGATTTTATATAATAATATTTTTAATAATATTAATTATTGAGATGCATTTGGAATTTTCCTTTTAGTGTTATCTTTGTTAGTTTTTAAGGTACAGGAATTTATTGCCTTTAAAAATGAATTGAGAAGTTTTCTATCTTTTTACAGCTTATAGTATGGGAAAAATAAAATAGAAATACATGTATAAAATCATGTAGGCATGTTACTTGGAGGTTAATCATCAAAATTTTGTTTTTTTCCTTTATCTTTTGTCTGTTTGCATGCACACATATACAAACACTTTTAGAATTGATTTTGAGGATTTATACATCCTAATAAAAGTTTCTAAAATATTTTTGTTTTAAAAATATCAAAAAGTTTCCTGTATTATTTTGTTTTCATTAAAAAACTTTTGTATTTATTTTTTGTACTTATTTTATTTGTGAATAGATTTGACAGTTTTTAGCATATTTTCCTCAAATATCAATTCTTATATTTATTTTTCAGTTCCACTTTGTTTCCTTATTCGATTTTATTTATATTGCTTTAGTTTTATTTTCTTTTTCTCCTACTTTCTTTGGCTTCTGTTTTGTTATTCTCTTTCTAACTTCTTTTTATTATTTTTTTCTATTTAACAACAAGTGTTTGCATCTGCAAGTTTCCTTCTTAACACATCTTTGGCTACATTCATTGCCCAATGCTATGTAATGATGTAATATATATTATTGCCTAACAAGTTTGTAATTTTATTTTCTTTTCCTCTTTGAGATAATTTAGTGGGTAGGATACATAAACTTCTCAATTATATGTTTTTTATGATGTAGTGCTTTGTTATTAATATCTAGCTTAATTGTGTGGGTTAATAAATGGAACACACACAGTTTCTATTTACTGAGATTTTCTTTGAAGTCTAACACTTGCATAATTATTATAAATCAGTGATTCCCATATTTCAGGGTGCATAAGAATCCCTGAGGTGCTTCCTGAAATGCATATGTCTAGGCCCTTTCTAAAGATTGTGATTTATTAGGGGTGAAGGTTTTGATTTTCCACCAATACTTAATTGATCCTGGTATAACAATTTTCAGAGAAATACAACTATAAATGATGGAGTGACATTTGGATAAAATCTATATTCTCCATTTTGGGGGGACAAAGGTCTGTATTCCAGGATCAGTTTTCATTATATTTTTCAAATTCTTAGAAATGACTCTAGATATTTTAAAGAAATTAGGATTTAATACAAGAAATTAGGTGTTTACAAAATCATTGGAAACATTGAAGGAGTGGGACCTAGGTTGGCAAACCAGGGAAGCTCCCAGAATACCAAAGAATGGACCTGGCAACAAATCTACTATTTCTGAGGCCAGTGCTTCAGCTTCAACTGCCTCTCAAAACTCAGGAATTTGTAGAGAATGGAAACTATAACCCTGCCTCTACCAAACCTCAGTTTCCACAGTCTAGTTTTCAGACAGAAACAGCCAAAAAGGAGTCAGGGATCCAACAAATGTCGTCCCTTCTGCCTTCCAAATCCTATATAAGTGCATCCAAGTGACAGAACTAATCCACATCCATAACTGAAAAAAAGTCTGGAGGTTAGAGCTTTTAGCTTTCCACCCTCTCCCACTAGAAGGATGATGGCATGGAATTTGCAAGCATCATGTATAGGTAGAAACAACTTGTATTAGGGGTGTGTCCATGGACTTGAATGGAAAGAAAGATAACCTGAGACATCTTGAAGGAGAAATCCATGCTATGTTAATGGTTTATGATGGAGAGGAATAAGTTAAAGATGGCTTCAAGATTTTGGTCATGGGTTGGGGATATCCCTGAACAAGACAGAAGTCAAGAAACAGTGTTGTGTGTATGTAAAGGAAAATAAGTTGAAGTAGGGAATACATATTTTACAAATTTTGAATTCAAGTTAACATAGAACTATTCAGAGAACATCTAGAATCTGATAAAATATATGAACTTACCAAAGAGAAAAAAAATGCAAAAATTTGAGAGAGAAGCAGTTTATACATTTAATATAAAAGAAAAATTATATCCTATATTGAAGCTATCAGAAGAAGTATAAAGGGAAATTTAAATTAGATACAGTAACTTAAGTTAAAAAAAAAAGGAATGTATGAAAACTCTTTTAGAAAGATATGTATCAGGAGAAAAAATCACTCACTGTGTTGGGACATGGAAGACATTGGATTGAATTTCTGATTCTGTCTTTATATGGTATGTTACATGAGCAAGTAATTTAATCTTTAGTGAAGTTTATTTTTTTCTCTATAAAATGAGATGTAGCAGTTAGCTATTGCTGTGTGACAAAATTCCTCAACAACTCATTGGCTTGAAACAATTAACATTTAGTATTTCTCATGAGTCTGAAGGTCAGCTAGGTAGTTTTTCTGGATAAGACTGGAATTATTCATGTACCTATAGTTGGTTGTGGTCTGGGAAGACAGTTCTGCTTATTTAGGCTGGACTCTCTCATGTGTGTGAGTTGACAAGCTGCATGCTGGTAGGACAACTTTGTTTAGGACAACTAGCATTCCTCTTCATGGTAACAAGCCTTGAGCTTGCCTACTTGGCAAAGACAAGTTTTAAGAGAAAGAGTTGAAGTGTCTAAGGCTTCTTGAAGACTAGGTTTGGAATTGCAGCCCTGTCATTTTCTGTGCATTTAAGTCACAAGGGCAGCCACAATTTAAGATTTGGGCAAAAGGCCTGGAAAAGTAACTAACAAACTACGAATGGTAGTTGTATTTAGAGGAAGGGATTATGGGTATTTTTCACTTTCTCCTATTTGCTAATATTAGTTTTATAAGTTTTTTACCTTAAACTTGATTACTATAACTAGAAAAAGTATACTTTAAATATATTCATTATTTAGAAATTATACTCCTTAGTATAAAATAAAGCATTTATTCATTTGCAGCCTGAATATCAACTAAGGTAATCCTCTGGTTGGAAAGTTTAGGAAAACTGATTTGAACACCCTCTCATAGAATTATGCATACAAATTCCATAAATTGGCCCTTTTGAGATCTCTGTCAATTCCCAGGGAAGTAGTTTCTCCCAGGGGAGTGCCTACAGAACTCCAGATCTCAGCTGCAGTGGCTATTGCTTCATTTCTGTACACATTGGCCCCCAGTCTCTTTTCCTTGCTCTTTTCACAAGCAGCATTAGCAGTAGGCTTTTAGGACTGCATGGACTTTATTGAGGGTTTGAGGTGGTCAGGGTGATGTGAGAAATAACTTCACACTACGGCAGAGAAAACAACTTAAAATATAAAATGTGTTTGTCATTAAAGTCCCCTCTCCTACACTGCTCTGCCCCAGCCCTGGCCTGTAGACCCTACAGACTCTTACCCTGCAGTCCTGTTGCTTGAATGTTTCTTCCTTTACAGGCTCTTTCACATCTTGCATGCTGTATCCAATCCTAAATATTCTTGATTTTTCTCTCATGAAAATCAGTTTTGCCAATTGTCTGCCCTCTGCCTCTTTCCTAATATGCCTTTTGAAAGATTCAATCTTTTAGCTCAAAGCACTTCAACAAAATACTTTGCTTTAAATATGAAGAAATGGGGTGGTAGTGGGAGGTTCATGCCAAGAAGAAGTATGTGATATTATTCTGCAAACATAAGAAACAGTTGTATGTATTGTTATTTGAAATAATATAAAAATCCTCTCCACATGCATTTATTCAGTAAATATTTTTTTTAAGTATCTACTATCTTCCAGGCACTACGGTTAGCCTTAAGAATTCAAAAGCAAGTGTATCCCTGTCCTTATGGAGCTCTTCTCCTAATACCATCTCATTTCCTAAAGTTGCTGGGAGAATGAAGTATTGCTCTAAATGCCTGTCTTATAGACAATCTTTCCTCAAAGTTTTTATATGTTATTAAAAAAATAAAGTGTATACACCAACCTCCATGGGACATAATAATAGTGGGACCTGACATCGAGGCAAAAAAAAAAAAAAATAACCAGTGACAAATGTTTGCAAAAGCTCTCAGGGAAGAAAATGATTCATTAATTTACCAACTAGCAATTTCCAACCGCTTCCTACGCCTAAGCAGCGAACTCCTAGAGGCCAGGATCGTCCAGAATGAGCTTATCACATATTTCTCTGAACTCAAACAGCTCTCTGCCAACTGGCGAAGGCAGAATGATGTGTAAGAAGCAATTAGAGGGCATTAAATACTAAATAATCACAGCTATAATTTCCATATCCATAATGAAAGGGAGATGTCCATGGGGGTCTATATATCCTAAGAAAACTGCAGAAGAAACAGGTCTTGATATACTTGAGCAATGTCAAAAACATCTTGGTCTACCCCAAACTCACAATTGGGTCAACTTATGGATGAATAAGCTGGATCATATTTATGTCTCAAAATTAGACTGGCCTTCAAAAAATTATACCAAAATCGTTTATTTCATTCTTTCTTCCGGCATGGACCAGTAGCTTGTGTCTTTAGCTCTATTCAATGCTGTTTCACTAGATGGATAAGATAAAATGCCTAATCACAGTCCATTACAAAGATTTTAACAAGTTAATAAAAAAAAAAAAACCCTACAAGTTCCTTTGTGGGAGACAGTCAACCTTCAAGAAGGAAAGAGGTTGGTTGGGGGTGGTAGTGGAATTCAATAGCCCTTTCAGTGTTGAAATGTGAACACTAAGGCCACTCTTTGGATAAATTCAAGCCAGATTTGGCCTGCAGCTCTTGCTGGGCAGTTCCCAGATGAGAGCAGGCCTTCAGCCTGTGGAGAAGAAGTGAGGAATAATGCCTCTTTGAATTAGTTTCAAAATAGTGCTGCAATGCAGACTGACAACTTCTGATGCCAGATTGCAAGAAGCATACATAATAGCAGTCTGTTAAAGAAGCTTCTTACCACTAAAGGATATGATTATTAATATTAATTAAAACCCCCCCAAAAGAAACCAGAATAAACTGGCGTCAGATGGCTAGCCTAATAGTGAGACACCAGAGTTTTTAACGAGCCAAGTATATATGAAACTAAAAATCATAAATAGGTACTTTATAACTTGCAATCAAAATAGCTTTTCTATACAAAATTTAAATAAATAATAGCATTTTGCAATCAAATAAAATAGAGCACTAATGTACCCACTCTACCATAAAAGTAGAGACTAGTGTAATTGGATGTGACTTTTAAGACTACAATCATTTCTGAGCAAATCAGAATGATGGTGGCATGCACCCATTAGAATTTTTACTGAGATACAAGTTTTAATCCAATATTAATAGGAAAATCTATGGGAACAAGTTGTTTCTGTAGTTGAGCTCTCTAGTGGATAAACAAGCGTCTACCTCTCAACTTGACTCCTTTAGGAAAAATGGCCATCCAGGGATAAAGAAATTGTAGGAATAACTGAAAAGGAGGCTAGCCTGTGGTTTAAGGCTATGTACATAAGAAACTTGTGCTGGTCCTTTGGCCTGCAGTGCACAAGACCCCAATTTATGCATGCTTCACTCCTGCACTGAATGTCAGTACAAAAATGCTCCTGTGAGAGACCACCTCTTACCAACTTTAAGACCCTTTGTATTAGTTTGCTGGGGCTGCCAAAACACAGTACCCAGAATGAGTGACTTAAACAATGGCAGTGCATGTTCTTATCTTTCTGGAAGCTAGAAATCCAAGATCAAGGAGTCTGCCATACTGGTTTCTTCTGAGGTCTCTCACATTAGCTTGCAGATTGTTGTTTTCTCCTTGTGTTTTCACAGGTCTTTCTTCTGTGTGTCTCCATCCTGGTCTCCTCTTTCATAAGGTCACAAGTCAGATTGGACGAGGGCCCACCCTAAGGAACTCATTTTTAACTTAATCACATCTTTAACGACGCTATTTCCAAATACAGTCATGTTCTGAGCTATGGGGGGTTAGGACTTCAACATATAAATTTGAGGGGGACACAGTTCAGTCCATAACACTCTCTCTCAACCTTTGCTTTGTTCTTCCTCACACAGGTACCACCACCTGAAAGTGTACAATGTGTTGGCTTAATTGTCCATTTCTTTCACTAGAACATAAACTCCCTGGGGGCAGGGCTGCCTTGGCTACCAGGGCCATGGTAGCATTTTGGCATGGAGAACATTGTGTGACTCATAGCAGGCATTCAAATATTTGTTGAATGAAGGGCTTTGAAGGGCCTTGTGTTTCAATGAGGAGCCAGAAACTCAAACAACAAAGGAATGCTAGTCAGCAAACATAGGTATTTGTGAAAGTCTTGAGACATATTCTTTTTAACTGTCAAGGTCCTCTTTTCAAGCAAAGACCCTGCACTAACTAAAGTTTTATAATCTGTGGTCAAAATGTTCATGTAAGTTTGCCAACAATATTACCTTGGGAAGAGCCATTCTGTTTTACTGAAAATATATACTTTTTCTGGTACTAAAATATTTTAGAAAAAAATGATGATACTATTGAATAGACTATAAAAAAATGGAATGTCCTTACTCAGAAACAAACAAAAACAAAAATGAAAGAAAAGCAAAAGAAGAAAAAGAAAATACTTAACAACAAAAAAATGTTGTCCTAGAGGGGTGGAATAGGAAGGGTGGGAGGGAGATGCAAGAGGGAAGAGATATGGGAACATATGTATATGTATAGCTAATCCACTTTGTTATAAAGCAGAAACTAACACACCATTGTAAAGCAATTATACTCCAATAAAGATGTTAAAAAAAAAAAAATGTTGCTTCTCTTGAAACCCCAACATCTGGGTACCATGGTCATGGGCCTACTTTCTGTCATCAGTTAAATGACTTTCTGTATATCCTTCCCAGGCCTCTTTTGTAATGAATTTTGACATATGGGAATTAATTTCAGTTTCCCTTTTTGTGCTTAAAAATGAAAAATAAAAAAAGCAAAGGAAGCATAAACATACCCACAGACCTATCTTTAGTAAATCTGTAGTTCTCCTTAATTTTACATAAAATTTTCAAAATGAAAAGGCTGGAGAACTTAATAATAGAAAACAACCCATGAATTAGAACCATTATTGAATAATAGGGGTGAACTATACGTATCAAATGCCAGCTTTCACCCTAGATTTTCTCTTAGGAAATAGTTCTCAAACTTGTGTGTACATCAGCATCACATAGATTACTGGTCTTCCCTCCTAGAGTTTCTGATTCAGTTGGTATGGGGTGGGCCCAAGAACATGCATTCCTAACAACTTCCCATGTGGTTCTTATGATTCTCTGTAGCATTACTTTTAGAATCTCTCCCTAAGAAATCGTGATGGCATTTGGGTGGTAGCAGTTCGCTTTTCTGAAGAAATTTTCCCAAAGGCCTGGGTGATTCTGATAGTTGGCAGAAAGGTTAAAGTAGAGCAATTACACTATGCCTCACCCTCTATCCTGCCAATATTTTGAGAGTGCTTTTGCTTTAGAAGCCAAACTACTTCCACAGCTAATTACATGAGGAAAAAGAGGGCAACTCGGTAGATATTTAGTCTATAAAAAAATGCATCCTATGGGGAGAAATGGATTGGGAGTTTGGGATTAGCAGATGCAAACTATTACGTATAGAATGGATAAACAACAAGGTCCTACTGTATAGCACAGAGAACTATATTCAATATCCTGTGATAAACCATAATGGAAAAGAATATGAAAAAGAATATATATATATATATATATATATATATATATATGTATAACTGAGTTACTTTGCTATAGAACAGAAATTCACACATTGTAAATAAACTATACTTCAATAAAATAAATTTTAGAAATGCATCATAGTCATTTTTCTTAGGATGAAGAGTTCCCCTATAACTATGTTTAAATTAGAACAAATAAGACATGCTTATTAAAAAAAATTAGAATACTCCAGCAGTATTTAGAATAATAGAATGAAGTTGTCTCCTATCCCCTCTCTTGATGCAAATTCATGCTTGAGCATCTATCCAGGCTACTTTGCTCTTGTTTCTCTTGAAAAGTTGTAACATTTAGAAGTATCTCTCAAACTGTAGAAAATGAAATCTGACTCTGGTGGATCAATTTGTGTTCATTGGAAAACAGGGTGCTGGCAGGAGGGTGCTGATGCTATAGTGATGCTCTAGTGGGCATGGCCTCATTATCTGGAGACGAGATGAGAGGCATCCTCACCATCCAATGAATGATCCAGGGCCCTCACCTGCCTGGCCCCTTCCAGGATCTGGGAGAAGCCTGAAAAATGTGTTCATGTGATCATAGACTTTCGTAAACATTGCAAAACTGTAAGATATTTGTGTATCTTACAAATTTTGCATATTTTCTTCATCCCCCATACTTGTCCCCTAAACTGTGGAAAATTTTATGCAGGTCTAATGCCTCCTATAGGTAAAATAAATTTGAAGGGGGAAAACTATATCTTTCACTCTAAATTGTACACTCTTTTTTGAAGAATTTCCTTTAATTTTATGAAGGAAAGCAAAACAAAAACAGGAAGCAATTTCGTAGGAAGGAGTTTTACCCTCTCACAATTTATCTTTAATAGATCTATTGCTATCTATTGAGACATCAACTTAATGAAGTTATTTGTGTCTCTTAGCTTTTAATTTAATAATTCAAGGCTACTAGCAAAGTCACAGATCAAAGGTTCAAGTCTTAATTGGTCACTTGCCACTTATATTTTAAAGGCTGCTTAATCATTTGAAGGTAGTTACATTACTGCTGCTAATATAAATTTCATGGCTTTTTTTCTTTGATTTCTGTTCAAATACACATTTTGAGGTGTCCCTCATTTGCTCTCAGTCAGCCTGGTTTTCCAATCCAGTAATGTTGGTCTTGATAGTAACTAGCATTTCGTTAACTACTCTGAACCTCAGAGTCTCATCTGTGAATAGAGGCAGGGAATCGTACCTTCCTGCCACTACCTACACCATCACCCTGGGGATGAAATGAATTAATGGATTAAGCCAAATGTCTTACAAATGCTGGGGTCTTCGTAAATACTCAATGACTCTGCATGAAGGAGTAGAAGACTGGAAGCTAGTCTGACAGTTTTGTTGTTGTTATATCAGGTCAAATATGCCCGCCCCACAACTGTTTGCTGAATTAGGAAAAATTCATGCATGTTGTTTTGCTTTGAAGAAAATTTGAGCAACTGCACTCAGATATAAACTAAGAAGTTCAATATCCTGTGATAAACCATAATGGAAAAGAATATGAAAAAGAATATATATATATATATATATATATATATATATATGTATAACTGAGTTACTTTGCTATAGAACAGAAATTCACACATTGTAAATAAACTATACTTCAATAAAATAAATTTTAGAAATGCATCATAGTCATTTTTCTTAGGATGAAGAGTTCCCCTATAACTATGTTTAAATTAGAACAAATAAGACATGCTTATTAAAAAAAATTAGAATACTCCAGCAGTATTTAGAATAATAGAATGAAGTTGTCTCCTATCCCCTCTCTTGATGCAAATTCATGCTTGAGCATCTATCCAGGCTACTTTGCTCTTGTTTCTCTTGAAAAGTTGTAACATTTAGAAGTATCTCTCAAACTGTAGAAAATGAAATCTGACTCTGGTGGATCAATTTGTGTTCATTGGAAAACAGGGTGCTGGCAGGAGGGTGCTGATGCTATAGTGATGCTCTAGTGGGCATGGCCTCATTATCTGGAGACGAGATGAGAGGCATCCTCACCATCCAATGAATGATCCAGGGCCCTCACCTGCCTGGCCCCTTCCAGGATCTGGGAGAAGCCTGAAAAATGTGTTCATGTGATCATAGACTTTCGTAAACATTGCAAAACTGTAAGATATTTGTGTATCTTACAAATTTTGCATATTTTCTTCATCCCCCATACTTGTCCCCTAAACTGTGGAAAATTTTATGCAGGTCTAATGCCTCCTATAGGTAAAATAAATTTGAAGGGGGAAAACTATATCTTTCACTCTAAATTGTACACTCTTTTTTGAAGAATTTCCTTTAATTTTATGAAGGAAAGCAAAACAAAAACAGGAAGCAATTTCGTAGGAAGGAGTTTTACCCTCTCACAATTTATCTTTAATAGATCTATTGCTATCTATTGAGACATCAACTTAATGAAGTTATTTGTGTCTCTTAGCTTTTAATTTAATAATTCAAGGCTACTAGCAAAGTCACAGATCAAAGGTTCAAGTCTTAATTGGTCACTTGCCACTTATATTTTAAAGGCTGCTTAATCATTTGAAGGTAGTTACATTACTGCTGCTAATATAAATTTCATGGCTTTTTTTCTTTGATTTCTGTTCAAATACACATTTTGAGGTGTCCCTCATTTGCTCTCAGTCAGCCTGGTTTTCCAATCCAGTAATGTTGGTCTTGATAGTAACTAGCATTTCGTTAACTACTCTGAACCTCAGAGTCTCATCTGTGAATAGAGGCAGGGAATCGTACCTTCCTGCCACTACCTACACCATCACCCTGGGGATGAAATGAATTAATGGATTAAGCCAAATGTCTTACAAATGCTGGGGTCTTCGTAAATACTCAATGACTCTGCATGAAGGAGTAGAAGACTGGAAGCTAGTCTGACAGTTTTGTTGTTGTTATATCAGGTCAAATATGCCCGCCCCACAACTGTTTGCTGAATTAGGAAAAATTCATGCATGTTGTTTTGCTTTGAAGAAAATTTGAGCAACTGCACTCAGATATAAACTAAGAAGCTAATGAGGCAAATCTTGAAATCATGCCTGTACCTGTCCAATTTTAAGAATTTAGACCATATGGGGCTTCCCTGGTGGCACAGTGGTTAGGAATCCACCTGCCAGTGTGGGGGACACAGTTTCGAGCCCTGGTCCGGTAAGATCCCACATGCCACAGAGCAACTAAGCCTGTACGCCACAACTACTGAGTCTGCGCTCTAGAGTCCACATGCCACAACTACTGAGCCCGTGTGCTGCAACTACTAAAGGCCACGTGCCTAGAGCCCATACTCCGCAACAAGAGAAGCCACCACAGTGAGAAGCCTGAGCACTGCAACAAAGAGTAGCCCTTGCTTGCCTCAACTAGAGAAAGCCCGAGTGCAGCAACAATGACCCAACGCAGCCAAAAAAAAAAAATACAATTAAAAAAAAAATTCAGATCACAGCATATCATTAATGCTAAAAACAGAAATACTTGTCTCACGAATGGAGTTAAGTCTATATAGTTGAATTGCCTCTAAATTGCCTCTTCTGGTCATCTTACCAGTAGACACAGATTCTAACCTAACTCTCGAGTGTAAGGATTAGTATGAGTCAAAATATCGGTAAAAGTAACCTTGTCGACTCTGGTATAGACTGCTGCTATATACTGTTGTCTTTTGCTTAATATTCATCTTCCAAATTTTACATTAGCACAGAATCCCGAAATTTTAATTGAACTTACAGCTGTCAGGAAAAATAAGAGTACATTTTTTTCCTTCCCATGAAGCTAAGTGTGGCTATGTGACAAAATTCTGGCAAATGAGGTGAAAGTAGAAGTGTATGCAATTCCTGAGAAGTGTCTTTAAAGCAGGGGCTGAGCCTTTCTCTACCCTCTGGTTAAAATAAAGACATCATGGATAAAAATGGAGCCACCATCTTGAACAGGAAGTAACTTTCAGAATGGAAGTCACCTATGAAAAAGCAAAAAAGTAGAAAGGATATGAGCTCCTCTGAACTTTGTGGAAGAGGGCCACCACAGCTGCCTTGATTTGCCTGAAACAGGAGAGATCAATTTCTTACATTTACCACTGTTATTTTGAATTTCACTGCTAAGCACAATGAAACCCAGCCTTAATTTATTAGTCTTATTGCAGAAGGATCTGGAGGTCAAATATGAACATAGCATTAGAGGAACTTCCTTGTCACCTTCAAGAAACCATAAGTTTCTTGAAAAGGTATATTCCTTTCTAAGCTTAGTTGGTCATTATTTAGAATATAAACAAACGGTTACAAAAACAGGAAAATTCTGCAAGTCATGTGTGCCCTCGTAAAAGTATTTTTACTGAAAGAGGTTTCTATGAATACTAGAATATATATGAGCAAAATATATAAAAATTAGAGGTTTATGAGACAAAGTTACGGAGTTAAAAAATAGAATATACCTGCAAAATTCTTGTATTTACAATCATGTGCATCTTTGTAAGCTACCTCGAGTCCTTTGTGAAAGAGGGCAGGAATAAAGAACAAATCAACATAAAAAAACCTTTTAGAATATAGTACAGATGCAGCTTCTAATTGGTGATGGCCAGATTATCCATGGAAATGTTTTTCATTAACTGATAAGAAGACTGTGCTTTTGCACAGGTGAGGATGGAGCTTCTGCAGCCAATAGTACGAGCAAAGCTCCGGCTCCTGCCTGTTTAACCCTTGTCTTTCCTCTGATCAAGTGGTAATACCGATTTAAATGTCAGCTCTGTGCAGGGGGTACCAGGCATTGGCCAAAATACAAGCTGAGACCACCTGTTCATCCCATGCAAACAACTCAATGACCATAAAGTGATAACCTTTGGTGTTCACAGCTCAGGAAAAGATCTTTATCAAAAATGTTCAAAGTCAAAGAACAATTTATCCCTTGAGATGTGTGCATGCATACATGTGCACACACAAACACACATACAAATATGTTTTAAGAAAATGAGAACAAGAGAACTAATCTATCCTAAAACTTTAAATCTTGATTAAAGGCATTCACATATTAATATACAAAGGAGTCATGGCATAGGCTATAAATGCATATGCCACCATGATATCATATGAATATACATTATATGGATCTGTTATTTGGCTGGGTCTAGAAAAAAAGTAATCTGAAATGAAATAAAGACAAATCAAATTTCTAATCAGTTTATGGTCCTGGGGAATTTTCAGCCAAAGTTATTGTAAGAGTAATGTAAGCAGGAAGATATAAGAAAAAAAAAAAAAAGTCAAGTAGAATTTAAGTTGTCAGGCTACAGTGTAGAACTCCATTACCATATCTTTCTTTTTTTTTTTTTAATAGTATTCTCTGAAAAGCACCAGATGTAATAAAGTCAATTTAAAATTTGTTCTACCAATCTTTTGCATCTGTAATTTTCCCATTAAACGTAAATGCCCATGAGGCAAGCTATTTGCATTACATTGCATTTGCAGTCTTTAAAACAAACTATAAATCCCCTCCTTGTTTCATGTGATTGATGCTGTGTATATAAATACCACCATAAACCTCAAAGGGGGCTAACAGTGACAGTAAATTAAAGTTTTCAAGTCTGGCAGCATCTCAGCACTCCAGCCCTTGATCTTAAGCAGCGTTGTTAACCCCCGCCTCATTGCCCTCCTGAACTCACCTTTTTTTTTCCTTCTTTCCCGCTCTGCTCCCCATTCTGATTTCCTTGGGAAACACCTTCCCGGCCATGCAAGTCACACCAGGGCAGGGATAGGCAGTTAATTAAATCTAGGCTGCAGCGGCTTGCTGGAGAGCTGAAGGCCCTGACTTGCAGCCCTCCAGTATCTGAGATCAAGAATCTTGGGACCCCTTCCGTCTGTAAACAATGGTCAGCCACAGAGATACTGATTAACTGGCAAAAGCCCCATGATTAGCTGCTTTCATGGTGATTGTCTTCTGCTTAGTGGCCTTCGCATCAGGACAGGAGGAGGAGACATAAGTAGTTGATGGAGAAAGGATGCAGGGAAAAAGGAGGAAAGGCTTTTAGCTATATTTTTCAATTTCCATGTATTAAATCACCTCTCCATCCTCATTATTTTATTCTCCATTTTAAAACTGCAAGACTGATGTAGTTACTTTTTATTCAAACTTAGAGCCTGGTAAAGAGGATCTTTACCTATATAGGATGGCTTACTTGAAACATAAACAAAGCTAATGCCTTTCTGGAACTTCAGAAGACTCAGTCTCTGTAATTAATTCATGAGCACAGGTGGTAAATTATTTCTTGTCTCTATCTCACTGCAGTAGAAATATCAATAGATTTGAGAAAAACTCAAAATGGTGATCCTGGAGAAATCATAAATGTTGACCCACTGACTCTGCCCCCCCCTTAGTGTGTGGTGAGTCTTCTCTCACTTGGAACAGTAAATTCCTTGACCGACCCATGTGATCACTCCAAAAATTGCGCCAAGGCTAATTGATTCAGGGTGCATAGGGGTTTCTCGTTATCTCAAACGCTCCCCATCATTTTTTAACATTTTTCCCCAGAATAAAAGGAACATAATTGTAAAATCCCATATCAATTTTTTTCTCTAGCTGTATATTTCATGTATGACTTCAAAATAGGAATGTAAATTAGCAGAACCTCACAGCTCATATATGCAAAATTCTTGGGGGAATGACAAATCTTCAAGGATGGATAAATTATTCCTCCAGAAGGGAAAGGAAAGACACAGAGGAAAAGCAATTGGGAGGGATGAGGGAAAGGAAGACAGAGGAAGAGAAGTGAAGGCAATGAGACAATGAATCTAATTAATTAATTTAGGCTATTAATCTGGACCACATGTCCTCTGACAATCTCCAAATCAATGGTGGATCCCAAGTGAATATTGACAGGGACATTGAAATATATTTGGAAAAGAATACTTGTATGGTTTTTCATTTCTTCTATGATCTTTTAAGAATCTAGGTGGAAGAATCCAAGAAATATTGACACTATGAAGAGTGTCTCTAGCCAAGAAAAATTTCTGGAGACTTCCTTTGTCCTTTTTCTTCTGAATGATAGAGCTGCCTAATCATGGAAACTTCTCCTTCTGCTGTCCAGAAACCCTCTTCAAGAAGGTTGCTGTGAAAATCCATGCATCTTTCTCACTGTGCTTCTGCTTTTACAAGACTTTCGTATGCCTGATGTAACAAAAGTGGAAATTCATATTGACTTGGTTAAAGATACAAAGTTTATTATTTCTGCAAGGGACTTTTAGAACACATATATATCCAAGTAAAGGAATGCTGGAGAAGAGGGAGGAAACAGCCATTTATTGTCTCCACTATGTGTCTGTCACCCTATTTGGTGATTTCACATTTTATCAACCTTTGCAATAATCCTGCCAGGCAGTGTCATTTTTCTTTGTCAATAAAATGGGAAAAATGATGTCTAAGAAAAATGTTCAAGGTCCCCCTTGCAGATTTGAGATTGTCCTCTTTTCCCCCCCAAAAATTCGAATGGAGCCTGTTTCGAAATACAAAATGTGAAATCTTGAAGATGGATACAAAGGTCATAGATGTAAACACCAGTGTCTTCCAGTAAACAACTGGGTCCACCTGATTTTGAGGCTATTCATACAAGAGTTCGTAGTCTGATATAAATTCTGACCATCTTGTCACTGCTTCATGTTTCTGCTGTTGGAAATAAACAGAATAAGGAAACTAAATTCTGTGGTGTGTGTGTCTGTGTGAGTGTGTGTGTCTGGGTTATACATGTGTATTGGGGATAGAGACACCAAGAAACAGAATTGTATAGTAGAAGGAGAGCCTGAGAGAAAAGTGCATGCATTGGAATGGGTGGAATTTGATGTTAACAATTAGAAACAGGGAAAGCTGAAAGCAACATCTTAAACTTTTCATCTTCTGTCTTCCCTTCCCCCCTCCCTCCCAATCATTCTTCCTCTCTGTCTTTCTTTTCCCTCTGGATGAATAATTTATCCATCCTTGAAGATTTGCCATCCACCCCAAGAATTTTGCATAAATGACCAGTGAGATTCCTTTCATTTACATTCTTATTTTCAAGTCATACATGAAACATACAACTAGAAAAAAACATTGACGTAGGATTTTGCAATTATTTTTCTTTTATTCTAGGAAAAAATACAAAAAATATTATGGGGAGTGTTTGAGATTCCCCAACACACCTTGAATCAAATAGCTTTGGCCCAATTTCGGGGAGCAATCACATGCAATTATGCTCAAGATCACATAAAAGCCCTTTATAAAACTAGACATTACCTATCCATACCTTTCTGGCCTTAATATAACAGTTACCCCATCAAGATTCTCCCTTCCAGAACTCTTCTCACTTTATTCGCATTCCCAACTCATAAATCAAAATGTAACCATCTTGTGTCCCCTCTCCTTGAAGGACTATTCTAGGCTAGATACAGTGACAAACTGATTCCCATTCTAGTGCCATCAGAAAATAACTCTTTCAGATGTGTCTGTTTGATCGGGAAGATTTAAGGTCTAAAATCAAAGGAAGGACTAATAGTGTAAAGCACTAGTCTTCATTTATCTGCCTTCATATTACAATTTAATATTTCCAGCAATAAAGGGATGTGGTGATAGGGGGTATGATCTTGAAGGAAATAGGAGCATTGTCCTGTGAATAAGCTGCCTGCCCATTTGCTCACGGCCATCAAGGTTCCTCCTTTCTGTGATTCCTTGTCCTGGGGAATCTGCAGACATTTCAAGCTGTGAGTGTGAGTTTTGGATGAATTATTGGTGATTTTAAATGTTAATCTCAAGCACCAGAAATTTACACTCTCATGTCCATTGAATTTGTCAATATTCTTTGAAGACTGCTTACTTTTATTAATTCAAACACATAGAAATGTGCATTTTCCTTAAAGGTGTACCTTTAAGGAGAATACAAAGTTGAATAAGGTACAATGCCTGCCCTTGAAGAGAGTATACACTATTACCATTTAAGATGAAATAAAATGTGATAAGTGCATTGCAAGTGGTGCAAAATGTGATGAGAATTCTGAGGCAAGAGATAGGGGTTCTAGTACTTGGCTCATAGTATTGTATCCCTTGTTCTTAAAGGGCACGAAGAACTGGAAGATCTTTGTCCTTGACTTCAGAAATTGTCTTATTTAGCGAGACTAGGTATAGAAATAAGACTGAAATGTAGAAACACTGAAAGGGGAACAGCACCAATTAGTATATATATCTGATGGCAGGGGCCAAATTCTATCTCAAAGGGAAGTTATGAGTGCGTGTAGCATGTCTCCTGCAATGAAAATTCCCAGTTTTCCACTTTGAAGGATTTGCCAAGTGGTTCGATCTGTTTCATCACGAATTTCCTTCAGGAAGAAGACATATCACATACTGGAAATATAAGCTGCTAAGTAGGGTACACAAAGTAAGTTTGTACTCTTGATTCTACTATGGTTCTGAATTTTTGTGCTTTTATTCAGTCCTGAATATATATATTCTTGATGCTTACTTATTTATATATTTTTAATACCCCATTATATCATCTATGGAAAAACAACTTGCTTTGTTTTCTTTTTTCTTTTTATGCAAAACCAGAAAAATATTGCTAACAAAATCACAAGCCTGGAATCTTCAAATGAGTCATATAATAAAACCCTATTGTTGACACAGATTCTATAAACAGAGACTATCACGGTTGAAGCTCATACCGAGAAACAGAGTTGTAGCAGATTCTGTTGTGTACCAGGATGTTACAGAACTGATTTGTTTCATTTCAGCCAAGCATACATGCTCTTAAAACTTTGGGATTCTGCAAGCACAGCGTTTCCACCGACTGATGTCAAAGGCATCCGCCTTTGATATTATAAAAGCCCACATCTTTGGTCATTACTGTTTTTCAGAAATTAATTGCTTGTTAGGGATTACCTGGAGAAGCCAGAGAAAGAGCAGGTGCTTCTACCTGGCTATCACGTAGACAGTAATAATGGTAATGATGGCTTGCCGCCTGAGGATTCGCGGCACCAAGATTCCATTTCAGCCCAAACAGATTGCAAATTTATCCCTCCCCTCCAATCACCCTATTAACTTAGATCTAAAGTTCAGCATAGGAATCTACAGATCCTACCAATTAGAATAAGCCACATTGTCCTATTAAAACTGCCACAGTGCTGTTTGGTTTAACAGAGAATGATAATTTAACTTCAGAATAATCTTGTCATTGTAAAAAGAATTAAAATTATAACTCTTCCACAAAGGTGCTGTGCAGCTTTCTATAGACTGTGGTGTGCCAAATTTCAAATAATATTCTTCTGTTGCCCCATATCCCCAGGTCCTGGATAAAAATGAAATGTGCAATTCATAAGAAGATTCCAGTGAGCAGTAATAAGAAAAAGTATTCAATCATAATCAGTTGGTTAAGTTTTGGGGATGGGCTCAAGTCACCATTTTTTCCTTCTTATTTTTATAAGGACACAAATAAAAAAATTAAACTATTTTTCTACCCCCACTGGATTGAGCTGGCTAGGGAAATAGATGGGGTTATATCTTTAGTGACATGAAGATAATGTCCATTGGATTGTTTTAGAATTAGTAGAAGCATCATCAATCACCTCAGCTACTATAATCAAAAATTCTAGTCAATGTCATATAAGTTCCTTTAAGCATAATCTGAGGTCATATAAAAATATATACCTGATGCCATTGTGCCACCTCCCCCAATAAAAAAAAGGGAGAGAGGAAGTATATATGTTTCCATTAAATTTATAAAAAATACCTGGCAACGCTAGGTCTTTGCATTCTCACGATTTCTATTTTCAGACTTGTCAAAAAAACTGAAAACAGGAATTGCCCAGAGGATGTTTTAATTTTCTGAAAAATTGAGAGACATGTATAATTGCATATGTCTAAGGTTTTTAGATAGTCCTTTGAATTAGCTTTTTTTGGAAAGCCCTTTGTTAATAAGGAATTATATCATGCTAGATGTAAATAAGTCAGTTTTCAAAAAGAGCAAATAGTCCCCAATGTGGTCAAACATATTTTCATACTGGCATCCTTTGGTCTAAACCATCTTCTAAAATTTTGAAATCTAGGAAACAAAACCCGGACTGCCCAAGCAGACATATTTTTGTGAAAATCTCGAATAAAGCTTTCTTTTCCTTTTACCTACCAAGAAATCTTTTCTACAGCCAATAGTACAGATAGCATATTATGCCGCTCCAAAACTGTTGGGAACATTCATTCATTCAGATTCAATGCAAAACGAATTTCGCTCTGTCTCAGCTCGTTATAAGCAGATGCTACAGAATATATTGGGAAAAATAATTCAATGGCAACAGAAAAGTCCAAGCTCAAAAAAAAAAAAAAAAAAACGCTTAAACAATAGTTGTTTAGAGAGACCTCAATGGATCCCAGTGCTCTGGAACCTTCTCCTGGGTTGTGAACAATCGAAGATTTATTCGAGCTCTCTGCACACTGGGAAATGAAGACCCAGAAGCTCATTATCATGTCTATTAAAAAGCAGAAACTGGGGTACATCTAAGAAAAGATGTATTACTTTTTAAACCGCACTGCAAACTGCAGACCAATAGGGACTTGAACTATATAAAAATACTCTCAGTAGTAGGGGAGTGGGGAGAGGAGGGGGGTGGATATTCACTCTCCCAAACAGCAGGAAAATACCATGCCACTAACTTCCATTGTTGTCATGGCTTTGGAAAGGTGGCTCTATCCTATTTTCTTGAAAAGGGATTTTTGAAGTCCGACCTCTGGTTTGATCAGAAGACTAAATGGGACTATTCGAATAACTTTGGGGACCACACTCTAGGGGAGGTGAGGGGGGGTTGATTAGCAATGACCAGTTATATTCTAGTTAACCCCAATTATAAACCTTCACCTTTGCTAATTGGATTAATTTGTCAGCAGGCAATATACTTATGAATTGTACTGAAGCCAAATTTGTGCCACTTTATGATGAGACAAAAATCATCAATGTGGAGTGGCTCATTTCTTAAGAGTGGATCTATAACCAATTTCTGCAAAGGTAGAACAAAGTTGAATTTTACTATCAAGTTGTAAGAGACATTTGTTACAGTGATTCTCTTTGCAGCCGGAAAAAAAAAAAAAAAGCACCGTAAGCAAATTCTCTCTCAATTAAAAGCTTTCCAAACTCAGGGTTAATGAAACCTTAATTAAAGTCAATGGAAAAGTCATGTTCAGAATAAAAAAATGCAAATGTACTCAGAAGTGTCCTTTTGATTCCCTCTCGACTGATCCAAGCATACTGTTTCTGACTCCCTCCAATTTCTTTAGCGTTTTGTGTACAGAAAGACACAAACCAACAAAACCTGTTGCATTATAGAACCATCTCACTCCCCAAAGACAAGTAATGTCTGCTTTCTCATTAAAACAGTAAAGCACATGACCATGCTATTTCCAACAGTTCACAAAGACTGAGCGCCAAATTTGCCTGGACAATTTGTTGGGCTTGATTTTAATGATAAAAATATAATATTATGTTTCTAATCCTGTTAGGGAATCTGTGAGTGGGTCCAGTTTGAGTAAAATAAAATGACAATGTCAGTCACACATATTTCCCTGTGGTAGAAATAAAATCGCTCAAAATAGTCAAGCTGGAATGAACAGAAAATCTCTTATACTTGAAACTATGTTAATAAGGCTGCAAAATATTGTGTTTTTGAATTGGCTAAAGGGCAAATAGCTGTTGTCAGTACTGTCTGTCTCTTGGGTGAACCAGCACCCATCCACCTAAATGGACACAAGGCTGCCAGTGTTGTGTACATGCTTCAAAGTACAAAAGAAAGTCTGTGGCATTCGCTGCTTTTATCTACTTCACAAAGGGAGGCATAGGAAATTAGATATTCCGTAGATATTCCAAGGGAATATAGATTGTATTTAAGAAGCCAACCTTTTCTTTTTTTTTCTTTTTTCTCTTGTAATAAGGGTGCTAAGAAGAGTACCCTTAGATTTTTCCCCTTTACAAACAAAGCAATTCATAGGAAGGAGACAGTAAAAATGATTGGATTATGGAAATTAATAACAATATACAGTGCTTCCTGTGTGTGTGCATGTATGTGTGTGTGATCTACTTAGGACCAGGACACTGAATGTTCCTTCTCTATAACCTGAACCAACTCTCGTTGTCACCTGTTGATAATAGAGAAGAAAGGAAGCCAAGCATTGGGATCAGGGCACAATAATGCCTGTTGACAATAAATTATCAAAACGGTAATCATGTTTAGCCAATCCCTTTGTGTAAACTGTTATTATGATTCCAGTGCCAGCTGTCTGAAACTTTAATTTAAGTGCTTGCTTGAGGCGAGACATTTGGAATGCTAGTTTAGAATGTTTTATAGCTCAAGCAATATGTTTTACTAACCTCAAATACTGTGATGATGGTTTAAATGGTGACTATAATTTGTATGTGGGGACTCTGGAGTGAGTTTTGCTTTCCCAGGGAAGTGTCTGCTGCATCAAAAATTCAGACATTTCTGGGCTATCCAAGGCAGCCTATCCTCAGGGGCCCTGGGAGCTGCATCTACCTGCCCGCAGGTAAGCACCACAGACAGTTAACTTTGGGGAAGTTGCTTCAAGTTGCTGCAATTGGAATGTTCCTCAGAAACAGACATGTTCAGTGGAAAGCAGGGTGCTAGCTAGAGAGCCTATGGCTTAGTGTTAGGTGGGCTAGTAACTTTCACTCTGTTCCTTCCTCATCAACCATTCTCTTAACCCCAGACCTTGGAAAGAAGACAAAACCAGACACTGTTGTCTTCAGCACATATTCATCATTCCTTAGTAATGGATCAGCAAGATGTTGGTATATTGAGAATAAAGGATATGATTCTACTTTAAATATGGGAGGTTCCAGGATACAACCCATCTATAAGAATTTTTGCAATTGTCCTTATCATGCGTAAATGATTTGGGTTATGAATTTTGGAAAGATGATGACAGTTTAAGATTAGTTACAATTTATCTCTTCATGTTTTTTAAATTATTTGCTGCTTTAGCCTAAGTATTGTATTTTTTATGTATTTATTTTTGGCTGCACCACGTGGCTTGTGGGATCTTAGTTCCCTGACCAGGGATCGGACCCGCAACCCCTGCAGTGGGAGTGTGGAGTCTTAACCACTAGACCACCGGGGAAGTCCCAATAATTTATCTCTTTATATTAGACTATTATTAAGATAGTATAATACTAGTAACTATTGTCACTTCAGGATAAATTCTAAAGCATTTCATATCCATTATCTCATTATCATAGCAGCTTTTCATGTTAAAGTTTCATTTTGCAATGGAAGTTTCAGGGATTTAAAGAAGTTATATGATCAACTAGGTCATGGGTCTCCAAAGACCAAGGTTCAAACCTGGGTGTTCTGAGTCAACCAGGAAATTGTGCAATTTTCAACTTCTCACAATTCCTTTTTGATTCTCTGAATAATCAAAAAACACTTTCAAGTAATCTTTGATAGACTTTGTCTTCTATTTACAAACGCTAGAACCACAAGTGAGTGTAAATTACAAATTTAATGTCTAAGTTTCTGGAGAAAATCTTTTCCTACTGCAGACCCCTAATATCTAATGGCTGTTTCGAGTGTATGTTAGGTATTTAATAAAATTTGGGAATAACTTGACACCTAAAACACAACTCAGGTTGTATATTTTCACACTATAGAAACAGTTTAAGTTCTAGAAATGTCTCCTGAAATTCTACAAGATAAAATCTGCTGGTGGGAGACAGGTGGGAAAACACACTGAAGCTATGGCAAATATCTACTGAATAAATACTTTCCTGATGACAGTCTTTGTGCAGCTGATTGACTCATACAACAGCAACTGTCTCATAAATTATCCTGATAGAAGAACCGCACATATGTGCATTGGCCATATATATGGCCAGATGCATTTCTGGAAAAAAAAAAAAAAACAACTATTTAAAAGTCATCCCCAAGCACAGTTCCTGGCACAGAGGAGAGACGTAATAAATATAAAAATAAACATGAACAAATATCAATACATTTCTTTTTACTGAAACTGGGGGGCTTATCTCTTGAAGTAATTCCAGGGGAAATGTGATATAAAGCAATAACTCGAGCTCTCCTCTCTCTGTGTTGGTTTTATAATTCCAGATGATTATATATGAATTTGTAGTGGGCTGCATTTGAAATTACTATGCTGAGAAACAAATGCTCTACTTAATTGGCATCTGCAATGCAACTTTTCAATCAATTTATATATTTTAGAAAGTTACCATTATAGAATATAGGTGATGCTTGCAACATTAATGAACATGTGAAAATGTTGATGTTTCTTAAGAAACTAGGCAGAAGGGACATATAAAGAGCTGCATAATTAATGTTTATCTGTGTAGAATGAATGAGTTAAGAGAGTTGTTGATCAATAGAGTCAAATTAGATGATGTTTCGCTGGAATGCCTCACTGTTTGGATAGATCAGGCTTGGGAGTGCCCAACTTTTGAATCCTCAAAGTTTACCACATAATTGATGCCTGTGATGATGGAATTGGATTCAACCTGAGTCAACTCAGTTATTTACTGGGTTATTTACTGGATTATTTACTGGGGTATTTACATCAGTGATCAGTTTTCATACAATCAAATGGATCAGCCATTTGGCAATTCAAAGTGGATAATATAGTGTAGTATTTTGGGGCTGGAATTTCGAGGGCAAATTGTTTTGTCTAATTTTTAAAATTGACCTTCATGCAATGATTAATGTTGATAATGTTTTAAAAATGTTCATTCTGTTTACTGTCAGACAGTAAGATAATGAGTGATTTAGTCCTTTTAAATAAATGCTCATATGTTTTCCATTAAGAAAATTAGACTTTTTTCATTGCAATAATATCCATTTACATGTCTCTACATGCAGTCACCAAATTTTCCCTTTAAAATGATTCAGGTAACCAGACATCATGTTTCACTCCCATAGCATCTATGCTGACCCACATCGTTATGCCAGTGTTTTGGCTACTGTTAAGCCCTAGTGAAAAGTCCACACTCTATTGCTTTTCTTATCATCCTTAAATACCATTTTATCCTTTTTGTCAGTCACTCTCCTGCTCAATCTTCTGTAGGCCACTTTTTCCACGAGCTTTCTAAGTAGAGTTCATGCATTCATTTATTTGTTCATTCACCCACTTATTCAATAAATAGTCTATGACCAACTACAGTGTCAGGAGAGTAGGCATTGTGTGAACTGCAAATTACAAGTTATGAGGTTTAAAATCTAGTTAAGGAGATAAGATCCATAAAAATAGCTTTAGTGTAGTGGCCTTAGAATCAGATTGTCTGGAGATAGAAGCCAGGCTCCCCAACTCATCAGATGTATCTTCGGGCAATTTACTTAACCCAGTTGTGCCTCAGTTTCCACATCCGTAAACAGAGGTGAATGATATGACTTATGTCAAGGGATTATCGTAAGGATTAAATTAGATAATATATGTAAAGCCTTAGAGCATCCTGGTTTAATGAAAGCACTCAAAACAAGTTCAACGGAATGGTTAAGGGGAGGAGAATAAATAAGGTGTAATTCAAGAAAATTTGAAATAAACCAAAGTAAGGAAGGGAAGGAGGGAGTTGAGATCTTTCAACGCTCACAGAGAAGATGCATACTTCCCACATGTGAGTGCTTACAGAAGACCCCATGGCCAAACTGTTTTTTTGCTCAGAAATAAACATATACACACATCCATCTCAAAAGGGTAAAATATTATTTTGGAATAAAAAAAAAAAATTTCTGTCTCCATTATATTTTAGAACCAAAAGGAGTTCAAGTACATTTTTCATACTTACCTTACTTCCATATAATGCATTAAGTAAGTCACTAATGCCTCTCAGAAAGAGTCAGAAATTGCATTCCTGTAACTGAGGTCAAAATCTCATTGAAGAGTTTTGATTCTTGTATTGATTTATATCATTTCTTTAGTCACTTCTTTTTCATTTATTTCTTTTCTTCCTTGACCCAGAGAAGAGGCTACCAACTAACAAAAGCCCCAGTGCCATTGAAATTCTGGATGAATAATACTGAGCCACATTAGCAAGCTGAGAATGCTACCTCTTTCTAGACTGTAGAGTACAAAATTATACAATAAAAAATAAAGAGGTCATCAGTCATACAGTTTGTCTTCTCTTGTGATACAGATTAAATGTTTGTAACTTCACTGGACTCCAATCTACTTGACATCTGTCAAAAGGTTGGGGTCATCTTTCTTCCATTAGCAAGAGTCTCCATTTCGACAATCCCCTCCATATCCATATTCATGTCAGATATAATTGTCTGCCTCTTGTCAATCTTCCATGTTAATGGGATCAACAAGTGCTGAAACTAGACACACTTCTCTCCCCTCTGTTGCAAAGAGAAAATGCTGGCTTTTTTCAGGGACACAAGAGCAAAGAGTAAAAGGGAAAGACAGCGCCTGGACCCCTTGTCATCTAATGTTCTCTTTAATTTAGTTTCCAACTCAGAAGCTTCCTATTATGCCAACTTCTAAGCTACAGAATTGCTTTACAACTAAAATGCTGCAAATGCTTCAACTCCAAAGTTCCATTTGTGGGCATGATCTGTCTCACCCTAAATCGTTTTGGCAGAGAGTAAGACTTTTGAATGGGCAAAATGAGGCTAGGCACTGCAAAATGAGGCTAGGCACTGCAAAATGAGGCTAGGCACTGCATTTGTCTTTGGAAATGATGGGTGGATTTTTGCATCTAGTTTCAGTGCTAAGAAGTGTCCAGTTATGATATACTTGACCCCATTTCCGCAGCCTCAGCTACTATGCAGATCTGTAGGCTTAAAACATGTTTGAGGTAAATCTACAAATTATGCATCTGTTGTTGCACTTCAAAATGTTGTGGAGAAGGGTTGTAAATGCATATTCTTAATCCATACTTCTGACCGCTTCAAATTCTTATCGATGTGTGATTGATCCTGGATTCTTTCAGAAGGAACAGGAGTCATTACATCAACCAATTGTCCCATCACTATGTATGTAGGGTTGGACTCATGAGTTTATTTTAGATATCTATTCTTCCCAAAATGCATGGATCTGAGAATCTTGTTGGATAGTTACAAAATCAATAGCATATGATAAAGGGTGTGGTTAGCAGAGGAAAACCACATGTCCAAGATGCATTTTGAAACAAAAGCCCAACCTTTAACCACGAGAGCCCCCTGGGTACTTCTTACCCAGAAAATCTCTCACTAAATCATGTTCACACTACTTATGAATGTTCTGTGGTTTTTTAAAAACATAAAAGCAAACTTAAAGTGGCTGAAGAATACTTATCTAAGCAGTTCCAGTGAGTAACTGTATAGTTTAAGCATTGTGTAAGTTTTTGCTCATTTGTTTTCTAGGTTCATCCCAATGTGTTTATAGTTGCATTTGTATCTGCAATTCACGAGTCAGTGGCAAGAAATGAATAAAACAGCTCAGTGGAGGCAAACACAGCATGGCTAACAAATATAATGCTTTTTGCCCCATTGGCATAGGAGAGGATACCTTGATATTGACATGATATATATCATTAAATATTATATTTATTTATCATTATATATTATTAAATGTCATGTATTTATTATGTATTCATATTATTAAATGCATATGATATGTGATATTCATATGCATATTCATATACTATAGTTACATATGCTGTATTATATATATACTATATATACATAACTATATATGTGCATGTGCTATATATATATCAGTTAATTAAGTACATATGTTATATAATGTGTTTAATAAAATATTTAATATATATTTAATAAAATATGAATATATATGTTATACATATTTGATAAAATAAACATCATTGGTTAAGCATATTCCGGATATATAATGGCTGCTTGACCTTGGGCAAAGGTGTCTCTTGGACATGGATTGCACTTGCCATGACTAATTCATTTCCACAAGTCAGGATTCCCCACCACAATCCCCCTCAGTCCAAACACATATACTTTATTTTAAAATTATTGTTCCACTTTTGTTCGATTGAATTTCTTAACTGCCAAATCACTGAGTCATGCCCCTTTTTCCTCCTCTGAAGTCTGTGCCCAGTTCTGTCTCTGAGGCAAAGCAGAAATAAACACCTTTCACTAGCACTTCAGTCTCGTGGTAAAATATGAGGGCATCCTCTCTCACTATGTGCAGAGCAGACTCAGAAAACATCCCTTTCTGGATTTTCTGCTTTTCTCATTCTATTTTCTCCCAGAATCTGTTTGCAAAACATTTTATGGAATTGGCGAGTTATTTGCACTGCTTTTGCACTGCAGTCTGCCTAATTCAATTGCAATTATTTGTAAACTGCCACCATAACTCTTTTCTGGCTAATGTCTGCAAACTGTTTACTAAACAATAAACTTAATCATGCATTCATTGTTGCAAATGTCTCCAAATGGCTTCAGAGGAGAGCTGACTTGACATTTTTGCCTATTTGCAAAGCCATGAAGGATGTTTTCTGAATAGACACTAAGTTCTATAAAATTTAGTCACTCTATTTCCTGCACCTCTTCTGATCTGTGACAAATTGGGATGGCCTCTCTTTTAGGTCAGCCAATGTACTGTGCCAATACTGGTAGATTCAAAGCGAACTGTGCAGGAGATAATGCACTGGTAGCAGTGAAAGAAGAGAAAGTATGACAGCACAGTACAGGCAACAGTCAGGTTATATAAATATTACATGAGTATCTACTTAACATATTAACCAAGAATCTCTTATATTGAAAGACCCTGTGTGAGACTCCTTGAGAGGTATAGGCTGTGCAGACAATGGCTCTGCCCATTGGGGAGCTGATGGGATGTGAAGATGAGAGGAAGAGGAAAGATCAAAATAACTTCTAATTTACAACCTACAGATCTGAAGAACTCACGATGCTATTAATAACAACAGACAAATCAGGATGAGAAAATGATTTGGGGAAGAAGGTGAGAAATATGGCTCAAAATATCTTGGTTTGAGCCAGCAACAGCATAATCTGGCAGAGTGGTTTATCAAAAATGTTTACCAGGTAGTTTGAAGCGGAGAGTGAGAAGGCAGGAAGGGTCTGACTGGAGATACTGGCTTGGGAGCATTGATTATAGGGGTGTGGCTAACTCTGGGAATGAACAGTGTTTCTCTTTGAAGGAGGTTGGAGAGGGCAGGCAGACTCTTGGAGTGGAGAGGAGGAAGAAGAAAACTTAGTGAAGGATATGGAAAAGAGTGGTGGGAAGACATCCCAGTTGTCACAGGGTCACAAAAATAATGGGAGCATTTTAAGAAGTCTGGAGTGGTCCATGGTGTGAAGTGGTTTGCTGTAGGTATGTTGAGAACAATGGGAAAAGTGTGCAGAGATCATGAGGAAGTGACAGAAGATCCAGCTGTAAATGCTGGGATCTAGGATGAGGGCCCGATGAAGCCAGTGTGAGTACCAGGAGATGCCCACTGGAGAATCCTAGCTGTGAAAAGGAGGGAGTAATAGCCAGTGCAATTTCTACAATTTCCCCTTTTTTCCCTTCTTCACAATCTTGGTTCATGTCATTTTACCTAAACTGTTACCATCTCCTCCACCATCCTCAATCTCTGCTTATGAACTTACTAAATTAATGAGAAAGAAATAGAGCAATCAGAGGAGAACTTGCATACATTTTCCTCTGTGTCTGTATTGATTGTAGTCTATCTGTTTTTCCTTTGTTCCTATGAATGATTGGTCTAAACTCCTCCGTCAAGCCAACCTCTGGGGTGCATTGTCCCATCCCTTCTCGTCTGCTCAAGAACCTCATTCTGGCAATTTCCTCCTCTTTCATACCACTCCGTTTCACCTTGTTTGTACTTGAATGCTCTAATTTCTCGCCCTCCTGTGACTCCACATCTTTCTTCAGGTCCTGCTTCATCTCTCTGCCTGTACTTGCTACCTCCAATTCATCTTGTCCTCCTCTTTCTGGAATTCAGTCAAATCAGTTTCTCACAATTTACCCCTTCACTGAAACAGCTCTCATCAAGGTCAACAATGCCTTCCACGTGGCTAAATTCCTGAGTCATTTCAGTTTTCAATCTACACATTTGATCATTCCCTCTTCTCAAAAAATCTTGCTTCTTTTGGCTTCTAGAACACCACTTTCTTTTGGTTCTCTCTCCCCACATCACTGGACACCACGTCCATCTTGTTACTGATACCTACTCATCCTTCTGGCTTTAAAACATTAGGAAGTCCCAGAAACTGGTTTTTTGACTTCTCATCTTTATCTAATTTTAACTTCCTAAGTGATTCCATCCTGACTTTGGCTTTAAATATCACCTAAGTACTGATGACTACAAAATCATATCTCCAGCCTGGACTTTTACCCTCAACTCCAGATATTATGTATTACCAATAACATGGTGGGATATTGACTGGGGTACTCTCCCTGGGTGGGATGGGGCATGGGGATCGGGTTCCTCAGGACTAGCTGATGAGAGTGATTCCCAAATCAGGGGATATCAAGAAGCTAAAGCCAGCAAATCGATCAGAGTTAGAAGATAAAAATGGGTCACCAGAACCAAAGGCTCAGAATCAGACCAAAGAAGAACCATGGCTGGCACCAGATTCCTGGGAAGGTAGCATTTAATTCAAGCATGGAGCAGACAGGGTGGTAGATTGCCTTTAAAAAAACCAATCAGCAGTACATGGAGATTTCCGATATATTGGAGAATAGATTCTAGGCCTAAAACCTACGCTCTAATTTTGGCATTTAGGTATAGAGAAATACAGAGCATGACTATATCATGTGTCCCAGCTTGCAACCTTATTCATTCAGTTGCAGACACAAAGCTTTGCCTGGTATAACCAATTTGACCTGGTATGAGTGTCTGACTGCAAGAGAGACGTTTACGTCAGTAAAAAACTCTGCAATGCCAGAGTACTGATTGGCCAATTCTACAAACGCCTCATCTGGGAAACCCACCATAAGGTTTCCCAAAACATTCCATTGGAATCAGATATTTTCCTCTTGTAAAACCAGCCACAAAATACAACTTATAAAGTACCCCAAACCACTTTGCCAATCCAGCCAGAAAGCACAATGCCTCTTGACTGTCTAAGAATGCCTGCTATATAATCTGTATAATGAAAAACATAAGACAACCCCCAACCCCGGCCAGTTTCTATATGTGTGCTTCAGTTAGATGGGAAAGAGCACTTCCTCCTGCTGGAGCATCCCTTCCCCCATCTTCACAGCCACACAACCACAACTTAGAAACCACCCCTCCGTGTTCACTGGTCCCCAACTCAGGGTGCAAACTTCTGCTCCAGAACTGTTAAAGTGAATAATCAAAGGTCATTTAAAAATGTGACACTTACTTGAATCAATGTCTTCTTGAGGCTTTTGAAAGGTGCAGCAGGCATAAAATTTAATATTGATTGTTGGGGCATGTTCCATTCCCCCTTTCAGAGTCATTTCAGAATAACAAATAATTTGTTTTGACCTGTGCTGGGCTTGTCTACTGGACACACACGCGTCCCGGGTCCTCTTAGTGCAGATGAGCTTTCTTTTTTCTGTCCACTTCTCTCCGTTTTTTTCTCCCCTCCTTAAATTTCTTGGTTCCTGCCGTCCCCTTCTGCCCGCTCCTCTCAGCTCCTGTTCTAATTTCAGCTGTCATTTCCCTGGCTCTCCTGAGTGCTCTGAGCTCCTGTTCTAATTTTTCATGTCTTCTCCCAGGGCCACCCTCCTTTCTGTCTCTCTGACCCTCTACTGCTCGCCTTTCCCTTTTCTCTGACTCTTACTCTTCCACATCCCATCGGAGGTTTTGCCTCAGGTTTTGCTGCAGCTTCTGTCTTCTGCAGGCTGTTTAAACGCAGCCAGCAAGAGGGTGTCCGATCCGTGCTGCAGAAATCCCAGATTCACAAAAATAAAATCAAATTTTTTCATGTTCTTTTAAACCCAAATTTGACTCTTATTCCCCTAAATATTTCCTTCCCCCACTTCCAGATTCTACTTGCTGATGGAATGAATCTAAGAAGATCTCTTTTTATATTCCTTGGTTGACAAGGGCAAAATATCAGGAGTTAATCTGAGAACTCTTATTCCAATACAGTTCTGGTCCAATTTTATCTTCTAAAGAAGTTTAGATGGAATTCCAATCAGTATCCAGGGAAGTGTGAGCAAAAATCTTCTGCTGTGAGCCCATCATTCATTCCAACAATACTTAAATGAACGACTTCGTTAAGGTCATGTTTCGTAAAGTGAGGGTCCATCTCCCCTCTCAGTTGCATAAAGAAACAATCGCACTCTCGTTAATTACATGTGAATGATTTGCATTATTCACAAACTGCTTCACCAAGAGTGTATATTAGCAAACTATCTCGGTGGAATTTTGAACACACTCATCTGTCCTGGGAGAAAAGAGATTGTCAACGAATGCGTTGTTGGGATATGGAAAGGAATTCATAGTTGCCTTGGATTTTAATATCTGAGGACAGGGATGGTAGGGGATTCTACCTACCTGTATGTTCTTAAGGACAAAAAGCCTCCTCATATAAAATTCTTCCAGCTTTAAGGATCTAAATAGTTCCATATTAAAGGATGCATTCATGGCCATATTAAAGGTTACAGAGACTGCGTCAGGAGACATTTTGATTTCTAGGTTATTATCCGAGAGGGAGGGCATCTTCTAGACTTACATAGAATTTTCTCGTCACTTGTTGGCAAATTAAAATAATATAGTCAGCCACCTGGTTGTTTCCAGGAGTCTGTTTTCATTTTATATCATTGGCTGGTTGTTTTGGCATAATGCCTTCTTGTCTGAAACATTACATTTGTTGGGAATATATACATATGTAAAGGAGGAGAAAGTTTGTGTTGAAAAGGTCAGAGTTTAAAACTCTACATCTTGCCTCTTATTCTTTCAAGGAACCATTGACAATCTTTCTGGAATTAATTTCTAAGGGCTTTAAGAAATTACAAATGACACGATTTTCTGTATTATTATCTTCACAGACGGCAAATGAAAATTTCTGGTTATGACATCCAACCCACATTGACTCACTAACCTTTCTGAGTGTCAACTTTGTACCCAGCACTGTGATGATGGGTGCAGGGGCCATAAAGATGAATAAGCCTAATATCCTTCTCTAGAGGTGCTTGCAGCTAAAGGTCATGTCAGAGGTCAGCCAAAAGGCCTTAGCCTCATCTGAAAAGTCTTAATCCCAAATACCCTTCTCCACACAATAGCCCCAGAGTTAAACCTCTCCCGGGCATATGACTTCTAAAAAACAATGAACTTAAAACACATGAATAAAAGGCAATATGCATGTGACTTTTTCACTCACTACTTACAAAAACGGACAGAATATATGCAAACTTCTCAAGTACATGGTAGAGAGAAAAAAAGGATGAAGTACATATTTCACCCCATGTAAGTTTCTGATTATTTCCTGCTTCTAATTAAGTTATTTTTCTTTTTGAGCCATATCCAGGTTTTTTTTTTTTTTTTCTCCTTGAGAAAGCAGAAAAACAAAAACATGGGGGAGGGGGAAGACCCACAGCTCTGTTGGGAAACAGGAAGTGATGTGAAAACTTGTTTGCCCTTTCTGCTGTGAAGAAGTTTGCAGAAGAGCTGTAACCCTGTGCTCTGCTATGTAAACCACCTCCAGAAATGGCAGAGGTCGGCGTGGGAAAAGAAGGCTCGCCCTGGGCCTAGAGTGACAACAAAAGTCAGTGCTTCCAGGCATCTCAAGATGAAAATTAAAACCACTGAGACTGTGGAGTGGTTCAGAGTTGCTTGCTTTCTTCCTCTTTGCTTTCTTCCTTTCTCCCTCCACCCCTTTCTTTTTTTGTTAAGTTCCAAATCTTTATGAACCTATTAAATATGTTGATCTTTTCAAACATCATCTAGTGGCCTCAACTGAGCCAAAACTAAAGCAATCTCTGTTTGGCTGGTACTGAGTGTTTCAGTGCTTCAGTTCCTGTTTTCTCTCATCAGTTGTCTGTGACTATGAGAATTAAGAAGGCAATACTCTCTAGGACTGGAGTGTCAATTGCTCTTTCCATAGTCGTGGGGTTTCATAGAGATGCCTATAGGGGCCTCGGGGTCGTTGAAGAAGGCCATGGGCAGGGCTACATAAGAATCTCTTTTCTATTTTATAAATTGGGGTCAAACTTATTGTATATTTTGAACCATTGAAGATATAAAGAGATTTTCATCTTGTGACCGAATACATACAATGAACTGAAAAAGGAAACAATACCAAGAAACTGAAAGAAAATAAGCAACAACAAACAAAAGCCTTCAATTATATGGGTATTTCAGGCTGTAGCAGCAAAGATTCCCTGGATCAATTACTTTCAAAATTTGTTTTTAGCTACACCCTGAAATATCCAGATGTAATGTAATAGAAAATTCTGATTTTAGGCCAAAATGACTATATGGCCTTTCTGAAATTTCTGTTTCTGTTGATCAGTTTAGCCTTAGCCACACTGTGGCAAAAAAGGAGGTCCTTATGAAGATGTATTTATGCTTTCAGGTAACACAGATATCATTTAATTTATCAGGCTAACATTTAATTTTCTACTCCTAGGGACTCATTTGGAGGAGTGGATTTCATACCTGAGTATGTGGCAGCATCTCTGGGAAGGCCAGTTAAACATGGGTGGCTGGGCCTCAACCTCTCCACCTCCAGGAGTTTCTGATTCAGCAAATCGAGTGAAGCCTGAGAATGTACATTTTTTAACCCTTTCCCAGGTGATGATAGAGACAGGGACAGGGATAGGAAGGAGAGGAATCTGTTCTTTGCTGGTTCCTTGTTCACCATCTTCCCTTCCAGAGGAGTGTCTGTACCTAGCCTGCAGTAGAACTGCATATGAAAAGCTCTTTCAACTCAGTGTAGCTTGCTGGTCGGCTCTACTTCCCCTGTTTTATTCCTCAGAGGTGGTGGGCTGTGAATTCTGAAGGAAAAAGTGGAGGGTGGTCAAGATCATGTGTCCTTTGGCTGATGGAGACAGAAATCATGTCCACTTCAGTTCTGGAGGCCAGAAGTCCACGATCAGCGTGTCACTTGGTTGGGTTTTGGTGAGAGCTCTCTTCCTGGTTTATAGACGGCTGTCTTCTTGATCTGTCCTCATGAGGCATTTGTGGAAGTTTTCCTGTTTCCTGCACTGTTAGGGGTATTTCACACATGCTGTTTTATGGATGTACAGGAAGAGTAGCAGTTATGTCAATACCTCTGTCTTACCAACTGTGATTCAGTTGTGTCCGTGTCTGTAAATCAAGTAGCCTCACTCAGCCTTGGTTTCATATTCACTGTACTGACTCTTCCATGAAGTTATTGTGACAGTACTGTCTCATGAAACTGCCAGGGAGTGTCTGCCAAAGAGAATTTTGGCCTAAAAGAGAGTTTCTCTGAGTGTGGTTCCTGGTAGATAAGCATCAGTATCACCTGGTCATCATTAGCTGGCCAGGGAGCCTCACTTTGAGAACCACTGACTCAAAATAACATTTCTCAAACTTCCCCTAGTGAACTTGTTAAATATACCCTTATCAGGGCTTTCTCCAGGAAATTGTGATTTAACAGGTCTGGGATAAAACCTGGGAATCAATATTTTTATTTCATTTAATTTTTTTTTCCTTTTTTTAAATGAGTGCTCCCAGTGAAACAATTTCTAGGAAATTTATTTTTTCTGCATTATCAACTTAAGTATTTGCAGGTTGCTTGCTGAGTTAGGTAACCAGTAGTTGAACTTCCCCAGACGCCTAAAGATCTGATTTCAGGCTGAAAAAGAAGAAAAAGTTGCTCGAATCAATTCAGTTATTGGAGACTAGATTGGCTACTGAAGGACCAGGAACAGTCCTCTGGGTGTGGTAGGTGGATAAGGAGAACTTGCAATCAGAGAAGTGAGGTGTGTAGTCAAAACAAAGCCCTAATAGCAAAACTTGAGAAATAGCAATCAGTTTGAAAAGGCTCTGGATATTCCATCTTCATCCTTACTACATGGTGCCATGACTATTTGCTCAAGTGTTTCTCTGCAAGACTTTGAGCTTCTTCTCAAGGGCAGGGACTGAGTTTTCACCCCTAACTCAGTAAGTGACCCTCTCTAGTCACTAGAAACTAGTTGGTCCATAAATGAATAAATGGAGGGCAAGCAGGTTAGAGGACAGGCTGGAAAGATTTAGTTTGGTGCTACGTTATAAGAGATTATAGAAGAATTTAAAGGCCAGGATAAATAGTGTGTACCTAAAAGCATTGTGACACCATAAAATTAGTTTAATGAAGGGAACACTCTAATTTGTGTTGTGAAATTACACTTTGGTGAAGATGTAGCAGGTAGATAGCATATAGAGATCAAAGGCTGAGGATTCCATATGAGGCTAATGCAATGGACCTAGAAAAGTGATGCTCTGGACCAGAGTGAGGGCTTTTCAAAGACAACCAAGTGGGGTGTGAAGAGTGGAGAGATGGCTGAAGTAGCTGTGCGAAGACTCAGCCTCTAATCAGAGGTGGGGGTGGAGGGGGCTCTCAATGATGACCTGAACTTCAAGTTCAGGTTCCTTGGGGAGAGGAGGGCATATGGTTAATTAAAAACTAGAATATAAAATTGTGTGGCACAAGATGATGAATTTTGTTTTCGATTAAAGTACCCATGGAACATCCAGGTTGACTGGAAATATAGGTTAGCATCTCAGGAAAGAGAGAGATTTGAGACCATCAGCATTTATGTGTCAATGCTCTAGGAGTGGCTAGATTCATCTGTTTTTTTGTTTATTTTTGCTTGCTTGCATTTATCCACCCTCTCCCAACTCCCATCCATATACAAATGCTATTAGGATAGTAGATGGGTTGGATAAAAGCTGATAAAGTGAACTAAGAAAATTTTAGAAGCAAACAATTGTAATATTTTCTTTGGATAAATTGTTTATTCCTATATTCAACTTCATTGCCTTTCTATTTACTGCTTTTCAACTGGATTTTATATAAGTGGAGGTTGCCTTTACTGTGGTGTCATAAACTCAGAAAACTATGAAAAAAAGAATTTCACAGAAAGACATCTAGATTGACATCTCTTTGGACAATTTTAGTTGTTCCCTCCTTCCATAAACATGTGCTAGACATTTGGGTAGTGCCAGACACTGGTCTTGACCCTGAATACTACAATGAACAAGACAGTTCCTGCTCTAGTAAAGTTTATATTTTAGTAGAGAAAGCTTTGGTCAACATACTACACATGTCTGGGAATTCTTTGTGATATAACTAATATATTTTCCACTGCCGTTCACAACTCCATTTAATACAAAGGGGAGTGTGATGTGTGATGGAGAGTATTTTATTAGGTGTAATCACTCTTTTCCCGTGGATGTTGATGGAGGTATATCCATTCTTTCCACTTCAGTCAAGATGAATCTCATCCATCTATCACCGGATTCAAGGAAAGACCAGTGAACAATTTGTATGACAGCTTCAGAAGGATTATCCACTCTTTCTTTTGGTCTCCTAAAGTAACAGTGTGGATGACTTATTGGGCCAGGCTTGGAAATAGAAGCAGTCATGCTGTTTTACAAACTTTATGTTTAACTCTGGGCAAATGCACTTTTGTCCTTCTAATGATCATGTTACCCATCAGTGGAAAGGCATACATTTCAGACTCCAAAAGTCTGATGAATCGACTAGAACATAATTAAACTTAACCAAATCTCTTTTTTTCTCCTTTGTGGTGCTCAGCATCCTGCATAAGAAAGCCATGGCTGGGAAAGTACATCTTGAGTAGCTGTGAGTGTAGACTGAATCCATCTGAATTTGAAGATGCTGTGGACAAATGTGGGTTTAACTCATGGCTCTACCATCTACTAAGTGTGTGCCCTTGGAGGCTGATTAACTTCTCTGGGTGTAGTGACCTTCTCCATAACATGGTTATGAAAGGATCCACCTCAGAGAGTTCTTGCACAGGTTAAATAAGATTGTATAGATATAATATATATACAAATATAGATATAGATTTGTATATACACATACACACACAAGAGACATGTACGGTGTCTTCCCATTTTCCGACTCACAACCTTTTCTGAGAAATGTGGCCAAACTACATGGGTGAAGATGGAGTAGCCATAATTGTTTGTTTGTTTTAATTTTTTTAAATTGAAGTATAGTTGATTTCCAATGTTGTGTTAATTTCTGCTATATAGCTAAGTGACAGAGTTATAAATATATACACATTCTTTTTATATTATTTTCCATTATGGTTTATCTAAGGATATTGAATATAGCTCCCTGTGTTATACAGTAGGACCTTGTTGTTTATCCATTCTGTATGTAACAGTTTGCATCTACGAACCCCAAATTCCTAGTCCATCCTTCCCCCACTCTCCTTTTGGCAACAACAAGTCTGCTCTCTATGTCTGTTTGTCTATCTTTGTTTCATAAACAGGTTCTGTGAGTCAGTCTCTCTTTCGTAAATAGGTTCATTTTTGTCATATTTTAGATTCCACATACAAGTGATATCATATGGTATTTGTCTTTCTCTTCCTGACTTATTTCACTTAGTATGATAATCTCTAGCTGTATCTATGTTGCTGAAAATGGCATTATTTCAGTCATTTTTATGGCTAAGTAGTATTCCATTGTGTATATGTACCACATCTTTATCCATTCATCTGTTGATAGACATTTCGGTTGTTTCCATGTCTTGGCTATTGTATATCATGCTGCAATGAACATAGGGGTGCATGTATCTTTTTAAATTATAGTTTTGTCCAGATATATGCCCAGGAATGGGATTGCTGGATCATATGGTAATTCTACTTTTAATTTTTTGAGGAACATCTATACTGTTTTCCATAGAGGCTGCACCATCTTACATTCCCACCAACAGTGTAGGAGGGTTCCCTTTTCTCCACACCCTCTCCAGCATTTGTTATTTGTAGACTTTTTAAGGATGGCTATTCTGACTGGTGTGAGTGGAGTGGCCATATTTGTGATATATGGTCCTATTCTTTGATCCTTGTAGACTGGAGAAGAATGGGTCCCTGTCCTAACCTGGATTAGTTAGATCCTTTCTTCCCATATTTGGCACTTGCAACTGAGAGACACAGAGACTAGGAGTTGATGAACTGAGTTATATCAATGTCGGAGCTT
>NW_006779772.1:247526-312959 GCF_000442215.2 Lipotes vexillifer | reverse complement strand
TGAATTCCTGCTGCCTGAATCTTTGGGCTGCCCTGGTTCCCTTTTTCCTCCCTTGAATTCTTTGAGAGATCTCAGTACTCTCCCAGTAGATCTCTCTTTAGTTGGAGTTGGATTCTGATTACTTGCATTCGGAATAAACTCTTAAAATGTCTAAAACTGAGCACTTGATATTCTTTCAAATCTGCTCCTTCTAGGGCTTCCTGTCTCAACAGTTGCACTTCCACCCCCTAATCACTCAGCTGGACATCTTGCCATTTTTTTCTAGAAACTTCTCCTTCTTGAGCATCATATCTAGTCTGTCCTGAAGTCACTTTGAAATCTTCTGTTTTTCCAAGTATCTTTTCTCCAAACCCTTCATTTAGTGACTATTCTCTCTTACCTGGACCCATTTCTCTCAAGACATTTTTCTCAACTTCTACTCCAGCTTTCCTTCAACTCATTCTCCATACAAAAGACAGAGGAAGACAAATTCTTCCAAAAGTGGATCATGTAACTTCCCTGCTGAAACCCTTTCAATGCCCTCCCACTGTCCTTGGAATAAAATCCCCCATCTCTATCATTACATCCAGCATCCCCTTGCTCTAGCCATGTCTACCATTCCAGCCTCACCTCCCACTGCCTTTGCTGGGGGTGAGGTCCTCTGCTCCCCAGTGCAGTTCTTACCTTGGTTTCTCAATGGTTACAGATCCTTTCTGCCCTGGGGACTTTTCATGTGTGATTTCCTCTCTTGATGTGTTTCCTTCATGACTCTTCTTCAACCCCCCATCTTCTCATCTCAGTCAATGTTTTTTTTTCCATATCTCTTCCCTCTTGCATCTCCCTCCCTCCCACCCTCCCTATCCCACCCCTCCAGGTGGTCACAAAGCACTGAGCTGATTTCCCTGTGCTATGCAGCTGCTTCCCACTAGCTATCTACCTTACGTTTGGTAGTGTATATATGTCCATGCCTCTCTCTCGCTTTGTCACAGCTTACCCTTCCCCCTCCCCATATCTTCAAGTCCACTCTCTAGTAGGTCTGTGCCTTTTTTCCTCTCTTACCCCTAAGTTCTTCATGACATTTTTTTTCCCTTAAATTCCATATATATGTGTTAGCATACGGTATTTGTCTTTCTCTTTCTGACTTACTTCACTCTGTATGACAGACTCTAGGTCAATCCACCTCATTACAAATAGCTCAATTTCGTTTCTTTTTATGGCTGAGTAATATTCCATTGTATATATGTGCCACATTCTCAGTCAATTTTTGCATGACCTTCTATGACCCTCACATTATTGATCCTTTGATAATACATTTCCTTCATAACTCTGATGAGAAAGGTATCTATCTATATTTATAGATGAGTTTTCATGGTTATTTATTAAATCCACTTCTCTCTCATGAGACTTGATGCTACTTAAAGAGGAGACTATGGTTCATGAAGATGAGACCATATGGTCCATGAAGACAGAGCATTTAGGCTTCACTAGCCTCTATCCTTAGTGCTATAGGGTGATGGATACAGATTACCTGGCTTGTTGCCATGGCATCATGAAGGTGAACAAAGGGATGATATATGCTCCCTAAACCAAGGCTAAGCAAGGTGAGTTAGCATCACTCAGCCCACCAATTGACCTGAAATCAAAGAATCATGGCCATAAAGCACCTTGGCACTTTCAGATGAAAATGCTGGGCAACTATTTTCTTCCCCTGCTCCCTTTAACTACAGAGTTGTCCTAGGCAATGCAAAAGCATAGAAATAAACCAAGGTCGATGAAAGTGCTATTACTTTCAGAGGAGATATTTTCCATTCATTTTAAAATTAAAGTCTCATGCAAGTAGCAGAAAAATACACCACAGATTCTTTAGCTTGATTGTTTCAACTTTTAATAGTAAAGTCAATATGTGCCTCCAACTAACTGCTGGGGATTGTTCTGTGATTGCCAGGTTGTTTTATATATGTGAGGCAACAAAACAATATAAGGTGACAAACAAAAGATGGAAAAATACATAAAAGAAAAAAAAGTCAGCTGTGTGCTACCTCGGGCTTTAAAACTCTTCTTGTACACTTCACCATGAAGTCTATTAAAGCAAAATAGAGTGGAAATACAATATACTGCAATGAATGTCTTCAAACTAGCAATTTAGAGTAAAAGCTGAGGGCAGTTCTTATGCACCGACTTTTAATACCAAGACGATTTGTGGTCTCACGAAGTTCCTGCCTTAGGCAAAAGTTGTGCTGGGTTCTAATAGGTCTAGTTTGTTGGCTGTCAGAATAATGGAGAATTCGGTAGCAGAGGGGCTGGATGCTGTAAACAGTGGAGATAATTAGAAGGTTTGCTGGGAGGAGAGTGAAGCTGGTTTATATTCGGTCTCAGGGGAAAGTGTTTGTTCAGTAAACTCCTGGTTGATACAGAGAAGTCCGGATTCCAGAATGTTTATTTGGGGAAATTTTGTGGGTCACTGGACAGGCAATTTTTCTTTTTGATTCTAATGCTACTGCTATTATTAATAATATGAAGTAGAAATTTATTGAACACCTACTATGTGCTTGACCCTCTTCACCTACTTCTTTTGTATTTCTATTCTACAGAGAAGGAAATCAAGGCTCAAAGGGGTGAGAGCTTTATCCAGTGTGAGGCACACACATGCAGTAGAGTTTACAATCACTTAGAAACCATATTCTTCACAATATATAGTGCTGTCTTCCTGTGGGGCAAGGTTAATATTGCCAGTCAGAGTGTTTAAATGAGGATCCTAAGCACTAATGTCTGGTTTAAATGTGCAATAACCGTAGAGGAGGTTGGCTTCAGAAACAGGAGTCAGGATCTAGAGTGAGGTCTCTCATGACTAATTATAAATGACAGTTCAGGGATGAAGTTTTCTAGTGATTTGCTTTCATTTTATGTAAACTAGTATGGAATCTAGGCTGCTCTTAATAATAAAACTATTTTTACTCTTTGGGGCAAATTTTGTTTTCTTGCCTGGGAAGACCAGGTGGCCATGTCACTGCAGTCTTCAGGTGTGATCCCTCACCGTGCCTCCAGGTCACCTTGCCAGGTGAGTCATGGCCAAGGAGAGTAAGAAAATCCAAAGGTGATTTCTCATGAGATGTGGGAACATAGGTGATGGTTCTGCGATCACTACCATTTCGACTTTGGCTCTACTTTTAGACTTAAGCACACAAGGCAAATCACCTACCTGATAAGGGACAGGGCCCAGAATTAGGGGCAACTGCTGCCTTGGGGAGTTTCTTTACACACTGGATTGATCCTGTTTTACTTTTTTTTCTTTTTTGCGGTATGCGGGCCTCTCACTGTTGTGGCCTCTCCTGTTGTGGAGCGCAGGCTCCGGACACGCAGGCCCAGCGGCCACGGCCTACGGGCCCAGCTGCTCCGTGGCACGTGGGATCCTCCGGGGCCGGGGCACGAACCCATATCCCCTGCATCGTCAGGCGGACCCCCAACCACTGCGCCACCAGGGAAGCCCGATCCTGTTTTTCTTAAATAATAAATTGTAATTAGCATTTTCAGCACATTGTATCGTGTCTGCATTCTTCCCCATGAAAGCTATAACAAAACTGGGGAATAGACAGGGAAAGCGAAACTGATGGTATTATACGCAAAGACCGAAGCGCCTGGGATTACTCGGGCTGGCAAAGGGGGGAAAGAGAAACTGATGGTATTATACGCAAAGACCGAAGAGCCTGGGATTACTCGGGCTGGAAAAGGGAAGTTGAAAGATCGCATTATTCTAAGCGTAGACAATACTGAAACATGTGATTAAGGGCTTGTTTACCAAACACTGGTTCATTCCAACAAGATGGCTTCCTCAAGAGGCCTCCTCCATTGCTCACCTCCTGGCAAAATCGGACATCCTCTTCCTCACGTCACATTCATACTCATAAGAATTTGTTTCTCTGTTGCACTGGCTTTTTCTTCAGTTATTTAGGGGAAGTAGCAGATGTAGAGCATAGAGCACTAGCTGGGAGATGAGATGTGGATTCTACTCCCACCTCTGCCGATGTTTCCATGGTAACTCTGAGGCTTAGTTTGCTCATCTACAAAATGGGAATGTTAAGTCTTGCTAAAGAATTAAATCAAAACCTCACAGGTCTCTATGAAGGCCAAATGGGAGAGGGTGTATACAAATGCTTCATAGTCCACAAAGACCTTGCCTGGTCTTCTCATTTTACTCCTGTTTGTGGGGTCCATAAGCCCTTTCTCAGACTCTGCTTTCTTGGGGATCCCAAGGTAAGACAGGACTGTACCATGATGTGTCACCATGCCTCTCCAGCCCTCTATGTTTTAGGCTCTGAGATGATCACAATAATATTCCCATCAAGACAAATCATCAAACTATATGGCTCATCTTTGGATAATAAAGTTCAAGGAGACTCAGAATCTGACTGGCTCTAGTGCTCTAGGTGTTTCTTTCAAGCAGCAGGAACAATACAAGCTGAACATTCTTACTAGTCTTAGACCCACACTCTTGCTGATGGAGACACTAATGGTATAGAAACCCTTTGCTCCAATATGCTTCCCTGTAACCAAGCTTCCCAACCCCTCTGCCACTCTATTGGCCAGGCCTCCATCAATCCTCACCTGGACGACAGGCATAGCATCCTAATTTAGCTTCGACCTTTCCAACTACAATTGCTGACCTGCAGCCTGAGAAATCTTTTAAAGTTCCAAACAAATCACATTACTCTCTTATGTAATATCCATCCAGGCTATCCATTGCTTTCAGAGTGCAACCCAATCATCTCATCACAAACCTTAAAGCCTCTTGAATCCTGCCTACCTCTTCAGAATGGTCCCTTCCACCATCCCTTCCGTCCCTCACCACTCGAGCCACCCATTTTTCCTTTCAGCTTCTGGGCCTCTTTGCTCCTGTAATTTCCTCTGACAGGAAGGCTCTTTCTCCTTTCTGTGACTATTTCTTTCTCTTTCTGTCCTCTGGTTAAAAGTCTTCCCTGGTGGCGCAGTGGTTGAGAGTCCGCCTGCCGATGCAGGACACATGGGTTCGTGCCCCGGTCCGGGAGGATCCCACATGCTGCGGAGCGGCTGGGCCCGTGAGCTATGGCCGCGAAACCTGTGCGTGCGGAGCCTGTGCTCCGCAATGGGAGAGGCCACAACAGTGAGAGACCCGTGTACCGCAAAAAAAAAAAAAAAAAAAGTCTTATCTGCAAAGAAATATTCCCTGATTATTCAATTTATTTAGGATTCCCCCTCTCTCCCCATCTGTCATCAGCTATTATTCTCTATTGCAGGGTCAGCAAACTTTTTTACTAAAGGGTCAGAGAGTGAACATTTCAAGTTTTGTGGGCCATACAGTCTCCCTTGCAACTACTCAACTCTGCAGTTTTATGGGAAACTCTGCAGTTTTATGGTGAAAGCAGCCATAGACAGAACATTAGTGTGGGAAGTGGCTGTGTTACAATAAAACTTTATTTATAGAAACAGGCAGCAGGTGGGCTAGATTTGGCTTGGGGGCCATAATTAGCTGACTCCTGTGCTATTGCTTTAAGGGGTTTAGAGTCCTTGATGGCATTTTTTGCAATCTAATAAAAGCCTGTTCTCACGTGTTTGTTGTCTGTCCTATCCAGTTGACTGTATTTCCCATGAGGCAGGAATCATGTCCCTTTTTTTTAACCACTGGGATCTCAGTGCCTAGCAAAGTTGCTGGCACACAGTAGACACTCAATATATATATATGTAGAATAAACAAACAATAAAATGTATTTCCTGTTATTTCTCAACTGAGCATCTTATATAGTTACAATTTGTTCCATAGTACTGGAACAATTCTTGGTGGCTTAATCTGTTTTTGCAAGCTCCATGGGCATAGACATGATGCCTGTCTTATTTATCTGATAACTCCTTTGGTACCTAGCACAGTGCTTGGCATATCAACATTCAGAGGATTGGGGTGAGTAAATAAATGAATGAATTTAGATGATTTCCATGGGTAAAAGGAAGCATTGGTCTCCAATTATGATAAATACTTGTTTAAAAATATATCAACGTGAAAGTGAATGAATGAATGAAATGTGCCTATTGGATCTGCATGGCCATGATGAAAACTTTCTAAAAATTCTCCAAATTACCAAATCTTGAGAATCCTATGTGGAAGAAAGCTAGTTATTAGCCACTTACAGATTTGGTAATCAGACAGATTCTCAGGCTTTTTCCAGGTGGCTTTGCAATAAATGCAAATTCTCCTGAAGTGTTGACCCAGAGGCCATGTGATCCCAGAGTCACCTGAAGGCTCAGTGTGACCTATGAAGACATTTCCTCTTTGCCTTGTGGTCTATCGTTATCTGCTGCTGAGACATGATTTTGTTGACTTGTGGCCATGTCTCTGTCTCCATGGAAAAAACTTAAAACTGAATTTAACCAGAAAAAGACATAATGTATCATAATAGAGATGAAAAAACTAAATCATGTATAGTGTGATGATGATATGTCTCAGTGTGCATGGGCCAAGCATTGTTTTTGTCCTTTTTTTCCCTGCAGTCATTATTAATAGTGTCCCTTTTCTGTCTCAAAAATGCCTGATTTAGACAATAAATTATCTTGTCACAGGAAACCTACGGAATAAGTTACTTTTCTTTCCTAAGGACAAGCTGAACATGCTCTGGGTGCCTAGTGAATCATTGGATTTAGGCTTAGGAATGACAGGCTGTCTTCTCTGGCTTGTTGTGGATAATATTCCTGCCCATGGCCATCTATGGACGTTTTGGCAGGAATGACAGGGGCAGTGCCAGCAAAGCAAATTTAAATATTTGATTTATCCTAAAGTTAACTCTCTGTGCCTCAGGTAAATGGTGGAAACCTAGTCTCTCCAGGTCTGAAATGCCTGACCCACATTTTTGGAAGTTGGTGGTGCCACTGACTGGCATATGTCTTCACAGAGGTACTCAAAATGCTCCAAATGAAGGTGTTAGGCTGAGGGGAAGCCCTTTCTCCCCACTGACTCTCCCAAACCCTGATTTTCTAGCAGCCATTAGGAGACTCAGGCATGAATTTCCTATTGACCAGTGAATTAGGAATTATCAAGATTGATGCCAAGGGTAGTGCTTAGAATATTGACTCTGGAAGTAGGCTGCTGGGCTTCACGTCCTGGCTCATATATTTATGACCTACATTGTCCTTAGCCTTCCTGTGCCTCAATCTCCACAACAAAATGGGAGTACAGTCCCAATTTCTTAGGGTTGTTGCGATGACTTAATGAGTTCATATCTGTAAGACACTTAGAAGTGTGTCAGTTTGGGGTTAGCAGATACAAACTATTATGTATAGAATGGATAAACAACAAGGTCCTACTCTATAGCACAGGGAAGAACTATATTCAATATCCTGTGATAAACCATAATGACATTTCCTCTTTGCCTTGTGGTCTATCGTTATCTGCTGCTGAGACATGATTTTGTTGACTTGTGGCCATGTCTCTGTCTCCATGGAAAAAACTTAAAACTGAATTTAACCAGAAAAAGACATAATGTATCATAATAGAGATGAAAAAACTAAATCATGTATAGTGTGATGATGATATGTCTCAGTGTGCATGGGCCAAGCATTGTTTTTGTCCTTTTTTTCCCTGCAGTCATTATTAATAGTGTCCCTTTTCTGTCTCAAAAATGCCTGATTTAGACAATAAATTATCTTGTCACAGGAAACCTACGGAATAAGTTACTTTTCTTTCCTAAGGACAAGCTGAACATGCTCTGGGTGCCTAGTGAATCATTGGATTTAGGCTTAGGAATGACAGGCTGTCTTCTCTGGCTTGTTGTGGATAATATTCCTGCCCATGGCCATCTATGGACGTTTTGGCAGGAATGACAGGGGCAGTGCCAGCAAAGCAAATTTAAATATTTGATTTATCCTAAAGTTAACTCTCTGTGCCTCAGGTAAATGGTGGAAACCTAGTCTCTCCAGGTCTGAAATGCCTGACCCACATTTTTGGAAGTTGGTGGTGCCACTGACTGGCATATGTCTTCACAGAGGTACTCAAAATGCTCCAAATGAAGGTGTTAGGCTGAGGGGAAGCCCTTTCTCCCCACTGACTCTCCCAAACCCTGATTTTCTAGCAGCCATTAGGAGACTCAGGCATGAATTTCCTATTGACCAGTGAATTAGGAATTATCAAGATTGATGCCAAGGGTAGTGCTTAGAATATTGACTCTGGAAGTAGGCTGCTGGGCTTCACGTCCTGGCTCATATATTTATGACCTACATTGTCCTTAGCCTTCCTGTGCCTCAATCTCCACAACAAAATGGGAGTACAGTCCCAATTTCTTAGGGTTGTTGCGATGACTTAATGAGTTCATATCTGTAAGACACTTAGAAGTGTGTCAGTTTGGGGTTAGCAGATACAAACTATTATGTATAGAATGGATAAACAACAAGGTCCTACTCTATAGCACAGGGAAGAACTATATTCAATATCCTGTGATAAACCATAATGGAAAAAAATATGAAGAAGAATATATATATATATATATATATATATATATATGTATGTATGTATGTGTAACTGAATCACTTTGCTGTACAGCAGAAATTAACACACATTGTAAATCGACTATACTTCAGTTTAAAGAAAGACTATGGTAGATACTATATATAATTATAAAATTAAAATTCACTGCTTTAAAAAAAGAAGAACAGGGTCAGGCATATAGTGCTCAATGATTGTAAATTATTTTACTATGTGCTTATACTTAATGCTCTCGAGAGGATTTTCAATGTTTAGGTAAAAACTCTTTTTTCAAAGGATTTGAGAAATGCTTACCAGCACCTGGAATTCTGTATAAGAACTTTCTCATAAATCTTCTTATTAGCATTTTTGCTTGAAAGTTCATGAAAGGGTCTCAATTTCCTTAACATTTGCCTCATTGTATAATGTCCCCAAATATTTTGCAATTGATGTACCTCTCTGAACCCAGGACACAATAAAATAAATTAAATTAATTAGAGCAGATAATTATTCTAACTAACCATCATGTTGCATAATGCATCTATTCAACATTACTTCTTTGTTCCAAAACATCCAGTTTGACCGACACATAAGAGTAAAGTAATATAAGGTTCAATTCTATTTAATAGCGTCTGATTGTATTCTCTGGATAAGTCAGATAATTAAGTAATTCCTCTGTAATTATTACTATTAATTTTATATATCCTTCCTGGTTACCAGAATTATTATTCCTTCTTTAAGAGTGGCAATTAATGCTAGTTTAGTTCCATATTCTATATTGATTCCTGCTAAATGATTCCAAATCTTAAAACTATTGTATTTGTTTAGGTCCTAAAAACACATAATCATATAACTTTTCCATTTCTTAGCTCATTTAATTTGTGATTTAGTTAGGTAAATTTGCAAAGTTAATTTGGTCATATCTGAAATCTAAACTAGTTGTTATTTGCTCTTTAATACACAATTCATGAACAACAATTATTTTTTCATTGATCTAGAATCATTTGTTTGTTTGTTTGGTGGGGGTCATCAGGAATCTTAGAATATATCTTGTAATCCTCTCATTTTCCAAACAGGAGGCCCGGAAAGGTTCTGTGACAGGCCCTGGCTAATCTTCTGCTTCTTCATCCTTTTCGTCATTTCTTCCCCTTCCCTTAAAAGTACTTCTCTGTTTTTCCAGATCTCATTGTCTTGAGCCTTATCATCCTTCAAGCTAACACGGTCTGTCCTCAGCTGTAGAAGGGCAAGCAGCAGGTTCTCGAAGGTAGGGCCAGACATGCTTATGGTATGAAGGGAGGATGGGATTTGAACTGGGGCAGTTCCTGAGGCTTTTGAGTAGGTGAAAGGTAAAAGAGAGGGGAGGAAATAGCCTGGGACTGACATGAGGACCCATTTAAGAGGGACTACAATATACTAGAGAGAGGAAGAGAGAAAGCGGATTGATTCTTTCAGAGCTGACCTGAGAGCCACAGTCTAGAATGCAGAGTGACAGGCGTGGGGATCAGGCCACTTAGTCATCTTCCTTATCAGGCCACATTTCCTTGTTGCCACATTCTGTCCATCTCTGCCGTGAAGTGTTTCTCAAAGCTGCCCCTTTCCCTCCAGTCTCACTGTTACATTCCCATCCAGCCACCCACTTTCACCAAACTAAGCTAATGTGCTGCTTCCACCCTGGGCTCCCTGTCTTGGCTTTTCCCCACTCGGGTGCACCCTACATACCCCTCTTTGACTGCACAAATCTGGCCTCATCAAGTACTTCATTTCAACCACAGCAGACTCCTTACTGTCTTGCAGGGTCAAGTCCAAGTAAGCATCATCATGTGCTTATTTTCATCTGTCTTTCTGGATCCACCTCCAGCTCTTGCATCCACTCACCCTGCTGACTGGCTATGTTTGCCCTCTCTGCCCACACCATGGAAGGTCCTCTCCCTTGTTTCCTTCTCCACTTCTCCATCCAGAGGACTGTTCATGGGCTCCATCCAGAGGACTGTTCATGGGCTCCATCCAGAGGTCCTCCATCCAGAGAATCTGTTCATGGGCTCATTTCAAATGCCATTGCCACACTGATTCCTCCTTCTCTTCCAAGCAGAATGAGATGCCCCCTCTTTGGTTTTTCCATTTTACTCTGTGCATGGCACCATAATAAAATGATGGTTACCCTGGAATGAGTCATTTATGTATGTGTCAGAGTTAGCATTGAGTGTTAAGTGCCTAAAACCAGACTTAGGACCTAGTAACTTCTCAATAAATAGTTTTGAATGAATCTTTGATTTATTGGTACACAGTTCTGGGAAAGGCAAAGCTATAGAAACAAGAAGACAGTGGTTTAAAAACTACAGAAGTCATTCAGCTTGATGAGGAGTGGTCCAGGTTGGAGGATGATCTTTTCTTCACAGAGACATTCAGGGACTCAGGCTCCTTCTATGAGGTGTTGTGGGGTTGAAACTTGGAGCACAACCCCTTCAGAGTTCCAGCTGGCAGGATAGAATGAAAACACGAAGGAGGTGATGACTCAAGGCCCAGGCCAGGAAGTGACAAACATCACTTCTCACATTCCTTTGGTCTGAAGTCAGTCATATGGTCTTATCTAAATGCAAAGAAGATGAAATGTAGTTTATCCACATGCCCAGGAGGTAGAGAAAGATGGATTTTGGTGGGCAACTCAATATCCATCCAGTTGACTTCTTTTTTTTAATTTAATTTTTATTTTATATTGGAGTATAGTTGATTTACAATGTTGTGTTAGTTTCAGTCATACAGCAAAGTGTTTCCATTATACATATGCATATATCCATTCTTTTTCAGATTCTTTTCCCATATAGGTTATTACAGAATATTGAGTAGAGTTCCCTGTGCTATACAGTGGGTCCTTGTTGATTATCTATTTTATATATAGTAGATAATGTGTGTGTATGTCAATCCCAAACTCCTAATTTATCCCTTTCCCCAACCTTTCCCCTTTGGTAATTATGTTTGTTTTCTAAAGTCTCTGATTCTGTTTCTGTTTTGTAAATAAGTTAATTTGTATCATTTGTTTTTAGATTTCATGTATTTGTCTTTCTCTGGCTTACTTCATTTAGTATGATAATCTTTAGTTGCATCCATGTTGCTGCAGATGGCACTATTTCATTCTTTTTTATGGCTGAGTAGTATTCCATTGTATATATGTACCACATCTTTAGCCATTCCTCTGTCAGTGGATATTTAGGTTGCTTCCATATCCTGGCTATTGTAAATAGTGCTGCAATGAACATTGGGGTGCATGTGTCTTTTTGAATTATGATTTTCTTTGGATATATGCCCAGGAGTGGGATTGCTGGATCATAGGGTAGTTCTGTTTAATTTTTTAAGGAACCTCCATACTGTTCTTCATAGTGGTTGTACCAGTTTACATTCTTACCAACAGTGCAAGAGGGTTCCCTTTTCTCCACACCCTTTCCAGCATTTATTGTCTGTAGATTTTTGACTTCTTAACTTTCCTTGGACCATATCACTGACCTCCTCCCCTGACCCCCTCAGTCATCATGGCCCTATGACTTCATGCTTTGCACTGAGAAATATCAGTCTATGTGCAAGTTGATCAACCATCTGAAATCAACCAATTTTCTGTCTTCCCTTTTTCTTTTTTTTCCTTTAAAAATTACCATAAAGTTTCCTACTTAAACTGTCAGGCTTTATTTTCCTTCTGTATGAGGAAAAGTTCCTGTCCATTAATTTTGCCTTATTTCTTTATTTAATTAGACAATCTCTCTTTGCCGTAACCCAGGCCTGATTTAAATTTCTTTTTTTAAAATTTTTTTATGTTTTAAAATTATTTATTTATTTTTAAATTTCTTTTTTTCCCTCATCTATTGCCTCTCTTATGGCATTTTCCAGGAACTGTACTAATTTAGGGGATCTTTTATCTCGATCAGCCTCATCAAGCAAAGAAGGTAATTTTTTTTCTGGAAGTGTTTGTGAAAATTCTTTTGTACAGCTACTGCCTCTTATGGATTGTTCTTTTGTACTTCTTCCTTAATGCCTTTGCTGTTCTAAAAAGGGTGCTCTGAGCAGCAATGCTGGTTTAAGAGATGCAGTGTCTATTCCTTTGAAACAGCTGAATTTTAAACATCGTTGGGTAGCACCTGAATGGGCCTTGTACCTCTTTTCACAGTCCTAGGTAAGAATTCACTTGTATATTTCTGTTGATATATCTATCAACAGTCTCAAAGTTTGACAATGGATTCAGTTTTGTTAGTAATTTCATGCTAACACTTTATCATTTTCCCCCCCCTTTGGCTATTCCTTAATCTTATGTCTACATTTTCTTAGAGAAAATTATAATTGGTTTTAAGTGCCCCTTTGCAAGACAGTGATATCAGCAGTGTGCCATTCTCAGTATCACAAGTAGATCTCTGATAAGCAGCTTGAATCTTTGAGCCCAGGAGGGAAAAGGAATCCCGTCCTCGCCCCCCCGCCCCCCCCCCCGACTTCCCCTGCAGCCCCTGCGCTATTGGCCCCAAGGCTCTGGACCGAGGTGGTGCCCTAGCCCAAAGTGCAGTTTTTAGTTCTCTGTCCTGCCTTCTCCTTGTTGCCTGTGTTAACCACAGAGGGGTCGTGCTTGGACAATTTGCTCTGTTGTTCTCTCTTCCATGGCCTTTTACATTAGTTGGAATAAAATGCTGAGACTCCCATGGATCAGAGAGAAGGAAAAAAACGGGTTTCTCTATGCTTGCCCATACCGATCATATGCACACATACACAAACACACACATACACAAATACACACAATAAAAATAATAGTAGTAATGCCTAGTTTTGAACACCTGTTGTGTGCCAAACACTTTGTACACATTGTCAGCAAATCTCTCTGAAGCCCTGTGAACCAGGCAATAATTATCATGGGTCATTGTGTTCATTGGACCACTGAGCTTTGGAGGACACTCAAACAGTCTCAGCTGACCTCATGGGACATCATGTGGAGAGCAACCTTGAGGGTCCTCCACTCACCCCTCGGCTGTCCTCGTGTCTTACGGCACATTCCCCCACCCCTTTTGGGACATTAGACTTTTATAGGTTCCCTTCACATTGAAAAATATGCTTCCTGAAATTTCTATCTTTTGAAAAGTCCTGAGCAACCTTGTTTACTCTTAAGCCTTCCAAATCTAGACCTACAAACCCCGAGGTCTCACCCAAACTCATGACTGGAATAACCAGAGTCTTCTAAATCCATCATCTGCTTATTGGTGGAGACTTAACATGGTATTTGCCGTCCTTCTTTACCTGCTTCTTTTCTCAGGTACCCAAGACAGAAACCAGGAGTCACCACCCTCAGTTCATTCCTCCCTGCAAGTCTCACGCCAAGTCGATCAATGTGTCTTGTAAGACTGACGGGGGCCAAACTAGGCTCCAGTGTTCCCAGCGTTCAGGCCCCAGGTGCCTCATGCTGGAACAAATGTTTGAACGTCATTCATTGACCTCTCTGACCTGGGCCTCAAGGGCTCCGATTCTGCCTCTGTATGGCAATTCAAGGGACCTTTCTAAGATGGAGAACTAACCATACCACTCTCTAGAGAGAAAATTAAGAACCCCATGGAGAACACATCCAGTGCAATCATATAGCACTGGGGGCCAGTCTCCTTGCAGATGAAGTTTTCCTTTTAGACTTAGCTCCCAGCCACACCTCCCTGGGCATATACTAGGAGCTCACGTGGTCTGAACCTCCAGCATCACAAGTGATGCTCTCCCCGCCTCCAGTTCCTCCATCAGGCTAATGCTTCTTAAGACAGCGCCACCCTCTCTGTCCTCACCCTGCATGGGCCAGAGACACAGCCCCACACACCCACATACAAGCTGCCCAGGCAGCTTCTCTGGGCTACCTGGCATGTAGCTCTGTCTCTGCATTTATCACTCATGATTGCAATGATTTGTTCATCTGGCCCTTCTTTTTCTTTCTTTGAGAAAATGAGCTCCTTGAACACAAGCATTACGTCTTTCTCTCCAGTGTCTCCAGCCCCTGACCCAGGCACCTCCATCATCTTTTTTGCTGGATAGTTGGTTTGTAAAACCCCAGGGCTTGGGGAGCACATGTGTTTCTTTGCGGGACCTCTGGGCTGCCAGAGCCTGGTGTCTTGCAGAGTGACTGCTTCTTGAGACACAGTGGAGAGAAGAGAGATGGCCCTAGCCTCCCCTCTCTCCTCCTTCACAGAAGGACAGTGATAGCTCTCCAAGACCCACTGCACTGGCAGGAAAACATGCTTCCTTAATCGTTCAGCCTCAGACTGGCATTTCTTGGCACCTGAATGGCTCTGGCTATCACCAGTCAATTGTCATTCTGGAAACACTGGGGGATTTTTGAAAACACTCTCAGAACTTGGGAGCAGCAGGAAGCAGACCGTGAGTGATTGCATGGGGACTCAAGGGCAAAACTCAGCTCCCTGGCTGTGGCCGTGCGCCAGGCCTTGGCGCTTGCGAAGACAGAACAGCCTTTTGAAGTGCTGCAGATTTAAAACAGGGAATCAGTTAACATCTCCCTAAGCAGCCAGTAGTGGGAACAAGGAGTGTGTTTGATCATGGGGAGATGCTGGGAGAATGGCCGAGCCCGCGCCTCCCCAGTGATAAAGCTTGCTGCAAAGCAGAAATTAAAATGAGAGAAACTGCGGAGTGGCAAAGCCGCTCTCATTAAAAGAGCAGCAGGCACGGGGGTGTTTTGTATCAGGAAATCACGCGTGAGGTTGGAGGGCCTTAGAAGGCTTGTTATGGCATTTCCTCGTTGGTACTTGTGATGGAAATCAGATTGCTATCAGAGTTCTAATGCCAAGTGCCTCTCTCTGTTCCTCCTAATGGATTTGAAGGTAACTGAGCAGCAGAGCAGGCAGCATTGGTCCTGGGCACTTCACTTCTTTTCATGCTTTCTGTTCACAGATGTCAGCATTATTCATGATACAGGCAGCAGTGGAAAGTGACAAGAGCAAAGACTTCAAGTCTGAATTCAAACCTGAGTTTAAATCCAGCTCTGTCTCTTATTTGCATCCATAAGCAAATCACTTAACTTCTTTGACGGTTCAATTGCTAATGTGTTCAATGGGAAAATACAATACTGAACTTAAGGGATCATGGGGAGGATGCAAAAAGAAATCTACCATAAATGCACTCAGCTCTGGTCAAATTTGTTCACTGTGAATTTAAGTTCCTCATATGATATCTGTATGCAGTGCTTGGGGATTCTTAACCATCTTTCCAGCCTTCTTTTTTTAAAATTTAATTAATCTATTTATTTTACAGTAGGTCCCTGTTGGTTATCTATTTTATTAAATATAGCAGTGTGTACATGTTAATCCCAAACTCTCAATCTTCCAGCCTTCTTTTTATCTGAAAAGTAGACCCGCTTAAAAAAACTGCTGCCACATGCCCATGATTCCCAACCACAAAAATCATCATCAAGCATTTTCCCAGCAGCCCAAAGAAATCCAGTCTAATGCTACCACACTGAAATAAAGTAAGACTTGTAGTTTGGCCCCATAAGCTGTAAGAGTGATGGGAACACTCCTCGGATCTATTCCTTGTTGACTATTAGAATTATTAATGAACAGAATAATGCATTCATGTATAATTAGGAACCATTTTCCCCACTTTGGAGGGAGAATTTCACAAAACCTACAAGGAGGTATTCCATTACCATTTTTAAAATTGAAGTATAGTTGATTTACAATGTTGTGTTAATTTCAGGTGTACAGCACAGTGATTCATATATATATATATATACACATATATATGTTCTTTATCAGATCCTTTTCCATCCATTATCATTTTGTACTGGCCTAGCTGAAATGCTGCAGCCTATGTCGGCTGATTAAATGAACGCCGAGCTGGAAGTAACCAGTTTTCTGCTAATAACATAGTAATCCCCCCATGAATCCACCTGTCACTGCCCAGACTGAAATTAAAGATCAAGTGACTAATTGCAGTGGGTACTGGTAGGCCAACATCAAAGCCTAGAAATGCCATGCTACCATGATTCACAGAGCCTTAAGGCAAGGCCCCAAGACTGTCACCAGAAAGACTCAGCCTCCTACAGATGAGGGGAAATACCATATTCCAGACTAATTAATTTCCCTTTTCCATAATACAGTTGTACTTAGTGTATTGCGTGCTCTTTGTAATCTAATTTAGGTTGAATTACTTTTTACAATCTGCTCAAAATGTGTTTATGACAGAGAATCATTATAGGAATAATTTCTTTTCCGTTTCAGCTTGCCTTTTTTCTCCCCCTTCTTTATCTGTCTCTACTTTCATATTTGCTTCCCTCTGTTAAACAGATCAACTGAGTTGAGCAATCCAGATTTCTTCCTTGTTCATTTCATCATCTCCTCAATCTCCTTCCTTTGCCCATTCCATTATTAAGAAAAGTAACTTCCTTTTCTTCAAGAGTTTTCCAAGTGGCTGATATACATGAGGTAAAATCTTATAGATTCCCCTTAAATTACCTGGTCCATAAATATTTCCTGAAAATTTTCTATATCAGATACCTTATTAGGTACCCAGGATAGAGAAATATAACTTGTGAGGGTTGTTACTCCCAAGGAAATCAAATACACACGATTAAAATTTATAAAGAGGTCTACATTTCAGTATGCATTCATTGATTCAATACTCGTTCAACTCTTCCTTTTAATTTTTAAATAACGTTTAAAAGATATGGACTTCCCTGGTGGCGCAGTGGTTGAGAGTCCACCTACTGATGCAGGGGACATGGGTTTGTGCCCCGGTCCCAGAGGATCCCACATGCCGCGGAGCGGCTGGGCCCGTGAGCCATGGCTGCTGAGCCTGGGCGTCCGGAGCCTGTGCTCCACAACGGGAGAGGCCACAGCAGTGAGAGGCCTGCGTACCGCAAAAAAACAAAACAAAACAAAACATAAGAAATCGCAAAATAGCACAGAAAGTATTCATGTACTAGCTTCCCCTAATAAAACATCATAGTCATAATAGGTTTTAAAAAAACAGGAAATCGACATAATATTTCCTTAAAACAGACCCTATTTGCTTGACTATTTTAAAGTTTTGAGTTTCAAAAAGTGTGTTGCAAAGACAAGGGTCTCAGCTGTGGGTGATTTTGTTGCCCAGGGAATATTTGGCAATGCTCAGATACATTTTTTGGTTCTCACAACTGGGAAATGAGACGGTGCTACTAGCAACTACTGAGTAAAGGCCAAGGATGCTTCTAAACATCCCACAGTACATAGGAGGACAGCCCCCACAAGAAAGAGTTTTCTCTTTGTCCAAAATATCAAGAATGCCAAGGTTGGGAAACACCACTTTAGAGGAATAATAGGTTTCACAGTGAATCAATTCTCACTTTATCTTGTCAACACCATTTAAACCTGGGGATTTAAACTCACATATCTACTGTGGGCAGCCAGGTAATGATCAAGAGTGTAGCAGACTGGGCGAGATAGTGGAAAACTGGGAAGCACACACTCTGTCCAAAGGAAACAGCTATTGGTTAGCTCAAGCAAGAAACTGCCATGTGGAAGAACAGGCCAACTTTGCTGGGTCATCAGATTTTCCCTTAGAGGCCAAGCATTTGGATTTTGAAATATGGTTCCTAAGTTGAATTTTCAAAAAGTAAATCCAGAGAACCACTATGTTTGTGAGGATGCTGAGTACAACCAGTACTGCCAGTGTGCACTCTTGGATGGCTCATGTAAGACTTGAGGTCACTGGTTAACTGTGTGATTTTGCAAAGCAGCCCATCCTTCAGCCTCAGTTTCTCCAAGAGTAAAATACAAATAGTATGGACCTCCTAAGATTGTTTTGAGAATTACATAAAATAAAGTGTGTGAAGAGCTTAGTACTCTGCTTTGCACAAGATAGGTATTTAATCGTTGTGCCATAATAGGGAAAACTATAGTTTATAAAGATGTTGGACTCTTATTTTTTTACCATCTTCTTCCCTGCTCATTGCTGATGAGTCACCAACAACTTGCAACAGGCTGAGCCCTTCTCAGAGAGAAGAACCCAATAGCTTATAACTACAATAAGAACTGTCACTCATGTAGCATTTCTCTTGCTGTTCCATGAGTGTGCCTCCTACCTTTGGAATATAATCTCCCAATGCTCATTTAGAACCAACATCCCATACTTCTCAAAGTTTGTTGAAAGACACATTTGACTCGGTGCAAGCATCACTAATTTGACCATTTTGATTGAATTGGACAGAAGTAAAAGTGACTAGCTTATGTCAAAACTCTGCTGAATTCATAGGTGTATTTGTTCAAAATGGATGTGTAGGCCTATTTCACGTGAATTCCTGGGGACACTTGTTACATATCTAAGTATTGCATCTGTTTTTGCTTTACTCCAGGGGTGAGCTGTCTGTGTTCCCACAGGTACTCCACTAAACTCAATATTCCCTGGGCTTATCTTTTGTTGACTCAAGTGTTGCATAGCTGCTATCATTAGCTTCATCTACTCTGCTCTATTTTCCACAGGTAAGACTTAGAAACATAAGATTATTGCCTATCGCCCAGACCCACAGGGAGTCTCTGACCCACATTGTCTTGGAATAACCAGGCTCTGGGAATTGGGGGCAATTTTAGAGCCAAAGTTGTAATCTGTACCAAATGCTGCCACTGAGTTTGGGCAATGCATGTATATTCTTCTCTTTTTAATTTCTTCCAGGGTCAAATTGGACTTAGACACCTATAATAAAGTAAGTTGGCTCTAAGGGCCTGGGTGGGGAGAGGGATGATTACTGCTAAATTGTTCACAAATTGTAGACATGGATTATTCACAATGGGTACACAGTTTAAGGCCCTTGGATGAAAAAAATACCTCCCCATATTTCTTACTTTCTCTTAATAGTATCTGTCTCAATTTAGGTGAACTTGGAGGATAGACTGGTAAGGACAGTTTAGGGTATGCTACAATAACAAAGAATCCAACAATCTCAGTGACTTAAAAACAATGAGGATTTATTTATGTCTCATCCTTCATGTCCAAGGAATATTGGGAAAGAGGGGAGGTGCTTTTCTTATCATATTCTCAGAGGCCCTGGTAGATTGATGCTCCACCATCTGATGATGTCATCATCTCAATACCAGTTTTCAGGGGAAGAAAACTTGGAGAGTCACACAGTGCCTTTTAAAAGCACTCAGAAGTAACACATTTCAGCTCACCTTTTGTTGGTCAAAGCAATTACATGGTGTATGTGACACCCTAGAAAAGGAGTACAGCCAGAGACCTCGATGAACCCTAGTACTGTCTACTCTGAAAAGTACCTCCGAGATTTTAGTAACACAAACTACACCATATATCACAAATGGAAGAGAAAATTAAAACAAAAAAAAAGATTTTCAAAAACTATATATACATATGTAATATTATATATATATTATTATATGTTATTTATATCACATATAATTCATATATATATAACACACTACATATATGTTACATTTGATATGTTTATATATGTATAGTGTTCCATGAGTCAAATAAATTTGGGAAATGGTCTGCAATCTATCCCTCTTTTAGAGATTTACAGTGCACATTGCTTACTTACTCTGCAAAGTAAAGCAGCAAACAAATTTAACCTCGTTAGTGTTGTTTTTTTAGGCAGTTTTACTGAGGTATATTTATACAGTATAGCATTCACCAATTTTAAGTGCAGTGACCATCACAACCCACTTTTAGAACATTTTCATCAATCAGAATGATCCCTAATGACTGTTGGCAGTTAGTCAATCCCTGCTCCCACCCGCAGAGGCAGATAACAAATAATCTGCTTTCTTTTGCTATAGATCTGCCTCTTCTAGACCCTTAATATAAATGGAATTGTACAATATGTAGTCTTTTTTAGTTGTTTGGTGTCTTTCATTTAGCCTAATGAGATTCATAAATGTTGTTTCATGTAGCAGTAGTTCCTTTCTTGTGTTGCTGAATAATATTCAGTTGTACAAAACATTTTCATTATCCATTCATCAATGAATGAGGTTTCCAGTTTCTCCACATCCTTGCCAACAATTATTGCTGTCTGTCTTTTAATTATAGCCATCCTAATGAGTATGAGGTATGGCATGGTATCTTATTGATTTTAATTTTCATTTTCTAGACAACTAATTATATCAATCAACTTTTTATTCCTATTAACAACTCATATTTCTTTAGCGAAATGTCTTCTTAAAAGGATTTATATTATTTCTTCAGTTATTTGATGGAATTCACCAGCAAAACCCTCTGTATCAGAGATTTTTTTGTGTGAAAATTTTTAATTACTAATATGATTTATTTATAGGCCTATTTGGATTTTCTGTTTTTTTTTTTTTTTCTGGAAACAGTTTTGGGAATTTGTGTCTGTCTAGGAATTTGCCCATTTCATTACACTTTTAATCTTTTTAACTTTCATAGGATTGGTACTGATGTCTCCTCTGATATTTGATACTTTGTGTTTTCCTTTTTTTTTTTTCCTGTTTAGTCAGGCTACAGATTTGCCAATTTTGTTGGTCTTTTCAAAGAACCAACTCTGTTATTTTTCTATTGGTGTTTTTATTTTCTTTTTATCTGTTTTTCTTTTAATTTTTGTTTTTGTTTTCTATTTGAGTTCTAATTTAATCTTTATTATTTCCTTCCTCCTGTTGATTTTGACTTTAGTATGTTAGTCTTTTTCTAGATTTTTATAATGTAAACTTAGGTATTGATTTGTGATTTTTATCTTTTATATTATAGGCATATATATTTGATATATCATGTCTTCATTTTAATTCATTCAAAATATTTTCTAATTTCCTTTGTGATTTGTTCTTTGACCCATGAATTATTTAAAAGTGTGTGTTTAATTTCCAAATATTTGGGGATTCTTCAAAGTTCTTTCTGTTGTTGACTTTTATTTGAATTCCGTTGTGGTCAGAAAATATATTTTGTTGATTGCAGTCCATTTAAATTTATTGAGACTTATTTTATGCCCAGCACATGGTCTACCTTGGTGACTTAATGCAATTATTGATATGATTGAGTTTACTTCCATTTTTTTCTATTTGTTATTTCTATAAGTGTCTTATATATTTGACTTTAAACCATTTGACTATGATATGAACAGGTGTGGATCTTTATGCTTATTCTACTTAGAGTTTGTTGAGCTTCTTGGATGTGTACATTAAGGTTATTCATCAAATTTGGGATTTTTTTTAAAGAGGCTTTATTTTTTAGGGCAGTTTTAGGTTCAGAGCAAAGTTGAACAGAAAGTACAGAGAGTTCTCATGTACCTCTTTCCCCTTTACACTGTCAAAATCCCACCTCATAGTGGTACAATTTTACAACTGATGAACCTACACTGACACATTATTATTACCCAAACTCCATAGTTAACACTAGAGTTAACTCTTGTTGTTATATATTTGAAGGCCTTTAAGAAATATAAGATGACATATATTCACTGTCACAGTATCATGTAGAATAATTTCACTGTCCCCAAAATTTTATGTGTTCTGTTTATTCACTAAATTTGAGAAGTTTTTACCCATAATTTCTTTATTTTTTTTCTCACTCTTTTCTCATTCTGAGATTTCCATTAAATATATGTTGATATGCTTGATGGTGTCCCATAGGTCTCTGAGGCTTTGTTCATTTTTCTTCATTCTTTGTTCTTTGGATTAAATAACTTCTACTGATCTATATTTGACTTCACTGGTTCTCTTATTTTCCAGATAAATTTGCTTTTGAATTCCTCTTGTAAATTTTTCACTTCAGTTATTGTACTTTTCAACTCCAGAATTTCCATTTGGTCTCTCTCGCTCTTTATTTATGTATATGTGTGTGTATGTATATATATGCTTCACTATATGTATTATAGATATATTAATATATATGTATAATATATATGTATTTTAGGAGTAATTTTTTTCTGTTTCTTGATACTTTCTCTTTGATAAGTCCATGTTTTCATACTTCCATTCTTTGAGCATTATTTCCTTTAATTATTTGAACATATTTTAAGTAACTACTTTGAAGTCTTTGTGTGCTAAGGTTAACATCTGGATCTCCTCAGAGACAGTTTATATTGACCACTTTTCCCACAAATGGATCACAGTTTAATGTTTTATTGCATGTCATATATTTTTGTAGAAAACTAGACTTGTTGGATAATGTATTTTAGCAACTCTGGATTCTGACACTCCCCTCCCCAAACACACACACACACACACACACACACACACACACACACACACACTTGTTGCTATTTGTTTGTTTAGTGATTTTCCAGGAAGAATTCTTTGGGTTCCAATTTCCTCACAGTGTATGGCTATTGATCATTCTAAGTTTTTTTTTTCTTTTTTGAAATTTTGTTTTTATTTTTAATTCTGGATTTCTAGAGTTTGTGCTGAATCTGTAATTCTGTCCTGATTCCAGTGGTCAGCTCAGCTAGTGACTGGTCATAGGTTGTTCTCAAACACTTCAGCCAGTAAGGCTTCCACTCTTTGCTGATGGCCCTGTGTGTGGGGTTAGGAATTTCACTCAAAGTTCAGTTAATTTGAAAGTCTAGCTAGTGGGAACCTGCTGTATAGCACAGGGAGCTCAGCTCAGTGCTCTGTGATGACCTAGATGGGTGGGATGGGGGGAAGGGAGGTCCCAAAGGGAGGGGATGTATGTATGCATATAGCTGATTCACTTCATTGTACAGCAGAAACTAACACAACATTGTAAAGCAATTACACACCAATAAAAAATGTAAATAAAATAAAAGTCTTCTTTGGCTTTTACTTTTCATGTCATCTCTATGTATGCACAAGGCTTCACATTCAACCAAAGATATGTATTTGGGGTCCTCTCTGGTTGTTCTTTTTTTTTTTTTTTTTTTTGGAGTGTGTGCAAACTTGAGCAGGTGTGTAGCCCTCCCGACTGCCAGAGTTATGTGGATGCTTCACAAGGCTCACTATGCCTATCTTATTCCCCAGCCCTTACTGCTAAATTTCTGGTTAACATCTTTTTGCTTGGCCCAACCAGGATGCAATCTCAGTTTACTGTAATACTGGTCTTCTCCCTTTGTTTGTCAGTGAAATCTGTACATGGAGGGCTTTTCCATGTTCCACTCCAAGTCAGTTCTCTTTGTCAGTGAAGCTGTTGGTTTTCATGGCCTTCTGGGGCCACTGATAGAATTATGAAATCTGCAGAGTTGAGGTGAAGGGGATCCAAGCAACCTCAGGAGAAAACACTGCTCTTACCTGAGTTTTAATAGTTGTTCTTTAATAAACACTTCTCAGTTTGTTGGATGCTATTGGTTGATTTCCAGAATACTGAAATGATAGTTTTTGACAATTTTGCCCAGTTTTATAATTGATTTTTAGGAAGAGGGTTTGCTGGCCTTCTCACCCTGTCATTCAGAATTCGTGTCTCCTTACTGGTATTTTAATCAACATTTCCAAGACTTATTTAACAGTAGAACTTTTTAAAGCAACATTGTTAGCAGTTGTTTAGGTAGTACTTCTTGAAGACACTTTAGGAAACACTGACATAGAAAAAAGGGGCAGAGATTATTTCTTAATCTCTTACTCTGTTGTAAAGCAATAAGTCTAAATTGCTTTACATATGGTCTACCAATGGTACTCAGTCCATGCTTGTCAACACTTTTAGTGATGGGAAGGAACAGGGAGTAAAGAGCTCTAAATCAGAGTACAAACTATAGATAAGAACTAGCCTGCAGATATGGATTGTTTAAGCCATACCAAATTCCAATATTTAGTTGAAATATTACACATAGAAATCCAGATTCAGATTTTCCTTTTCAGAAAATATCATAATACTGCACCATTACTATATAGAAACAATGTTACTACTAACTATTTAAAACTATACAGTCCTCCACTGACTCAGCACACTTAATTTCTTAACTACCTAGACTCAGAAGTCACTTGAGTTTATGGCATCACCTCTCAATGACATACTCAGATTAATGAAGGTTGTTTCCTCATATTCTGATACCTCAGATTTTGCCTCAGATGCAGAAGTGGCAGAATACTAGCTCATGGCTTCTTGTTCAAAACCAGAACTATGGTGGCCACCTTCTCAAGCTTGATTTTCACCTTCTCAAGAACAATGGCATGGGTGTGCATGATGACTGGTTACTGTCAAGGTTTTGTCAGTAAAGCAAAATAAAGCTTTCTGACTCTCACAGTGATAACCCCCCTTACCTGTTTTAGGTCTGGGCTCTGAGTCCATCGATAAGTACATATATTTCTTGAGTGAATTGAAGTTACAGTCAAGCAAATTTATAAATGAAGGCAATGGGCTGGAGCAGTAACCATGAGTCTACGTAGGAAGCAGTATTTCTGGTAAGTATCGAAGTAGTGGGAAGCCCTTCTGAAGAGGTGAGATTTAAGGAGTAATTTTTAGAATCAGGAGGGAAAGATTAGAGGTATAACGTAGGTAGAGGGTAAAAGGCACAAGGTACAATTTCAAAGAATTCAGGCAAATGATAAAGAAGTAAGAGAACCAAAAAGTTATTGAGAAGATAATGATTTAAAAAAGTGAAGGGAATGAGCAACAAGGAAAAAATATATACTAGATATTCTTTTTTCAATTTTCCTGAATTCTTTGTGGTGATGAATGCTTGCAGCCTCCCAATCTGCATGCACTTTTATAGGGACCCCTTCTCACTTACCATCCCCACCTTCCCAAGCCCCACCTTGGGGGTCTTCCGCAGGGCCCCCACAACTAATCCTGCCTTGGAGAATTCCAAAGTTTTGGAACTGTTAGTAAAGACAGTTGGCTCTCAGTGCGTCTAATTTTTTTCCCATGAGTTCCAAATTCACTCACCTTTATTACTTAGCAGAAATGAACTTATTTATTTTCCCAGATTCTCTGAGGAGTGGACTGGAAGACTCTCGTGCCTTGCATAGTCACCGTTACCATGCCAAAATCAATATTAATCATATACAGCTTGATACTGTAATTGAATAGTTTTTTTACACAGATGATATTAACTGATAAAATATGGCATCCTCATGAGAAAACATTACCTTGAAATATTAGCATTATGATATGTTAATTTCTTTGGAGGATATGACTACAGATATACGAGCAGAGGTAAATTTTCCAGCACTTCAGCTGACAAATTTCATGTCAACATAACTCTCGAGAATTTGTATTACTACTTGGCGATGACTTATATGATGATGTATAACAACTTAAGGGGTCTTAAAATGCAATATTTTGACTAACGTGGTTTGGTAAACAGCATTTGTGATTAGTACCTTTTCTTTTTCTCCCCCCAATTTCTGTAATACTGACAAAAGCCTGTAATAATAATAAAAATCACCTCTACAAATGGAAAATGCCCCACTCCATCACCAGCAGTTCCTGGGAACACTCCAAGTTTTGCACAGAACAGAGATCTGGGAGGCTTGCAAAGTCAGATACATGCTGTACTCATTGCTACATTAGCACCTCCTGTTTCTATCAGGGCGTTTGTCCTCAAGTTCTTGTGTCTAGTAACTTCTGTCTTGGTGATTCATTCTACACGGACCATGTGACACCGAGAGAGGCTCTGAGCCCTCTGTGTTGTCTCTGAGGAAGGAGTTAAGGGTAAGTCTGCCCTTCTGATGTCCTTAAATATAGGAATTGTGAAACTGTCCCTAGAGAGATTGGTTCAGGAATGGTGACCATACTCCTTAAGGTTCAGCATAATTTCATAGATGTGTCTACGTTCTGCCACTTTGAGATGCAACTGAAGCCAAAATGGTGGTCATTTGTAACCATTTCCTTAGCCCCAATGAAAACAGCCCCAGAACTCCCTTCTCCTGGTCATTGAGAACAGGGGTGTCCTCTTGGGATGTTCTTGGATACCTACCACCTGTTCTCAAGAGAGGCTAGTGGCCACTTCCTAATCATCTGCTGGCCCATGTCATTTGGAAGCCATTAACTTTGTACTTAGAATTCTCTCTTTTTCTGTCCATATGCCTCAGGCTGGCTCCCTAATGGACTCCTCAGAAAGGTAGAGTCTTCTCAAGAACAATGCAGCCCAGGTAGAATGCGTGACCTTTTGTAGTCAGGACAAGGTTGTCTATAGACAGTAAACACATGTTTACTACCTTCGAGAAAAAGTCTCCCAGCCTCTCCTGTCTGACCCGCCATGTTGAAAGTGATCGACACAAAGCGCAACAGGGCTCAATCATAAATTCTTTGCAGAGGAGATTTCCCACTGAGGCTCCTGGACACTTCCCATGTGTTTCATTCTAACACTGCCTTTCCTCAATCTCAACTGGAACAATGAACTTGATATGAATCTGTCTTAAGGAGAAGCATGTGGAGGCTGGCTAATAAAACTGCAATTTGACGGAGGACAAATGCTCTCAATTAAGCTCTGCTTACATAGGCCCTTCAGAGCTGCTCCTTGCTCCTTGCCTTTGTCCCAGGGTCCCCAAACCTCCGTCCATGTACTGGGCATAATGAGCAGAACTTCCTGAGCACTGAAGATTGGGACACAGTACTCTTGACTACTGGTACTTTAGTAAAACTCCAAACCCCAGAAAAATCTTCCCTTCTCCTCCTCGTCTTCCTTCATCCTCTTGGACCCTTTGTCATCCTCCCCTCCTCTCCTTTACCTTACTTTTGGCCCTCTATTGGGCTCTGACTAGCTGTGTGGCCCCTTGATGTGATGTTAAACAACCAACGCCCTTGATCTGGGCAGCCAGATGTTCCAGAAGCAGCTTCTGGAAAGCCTCCCCGTCACTAGACTTCTGAGACAGACCAGCTGAAGAGGCCTGGCAATGCAAGAGAGCATGACAGAAGGCCTGTGTGACAGATTAGCAGCATATACCCTGATTCAGGGGACTACATTGGAGGCTTATAATCCACTCCCTGTCCAGGAACGAGGCCACGAAACAGAGTGGGCATTAGGCAATGGGAGAGTTCCCCATCACCAAAGTTGTCTCTTTTCACTGTTAAGTAATTCCTTCACTTTTATTTTTAGTATCACTGACTAGTTATTGAAATGAGGGAGAGAAAACTTGAATTTTTAATTCATCAACTTTATCTTAGAACAGGTTCACAGCAAAATTGGGAGAAAAGTTCCGAGAGTTCCCGTATACCCCCGGTTGCCCCACAGGTACAACCTTTCCCGTATCAACATCCACCACGAGAGGGGTACATTTGTTATTTCATGTCAGCATAACATGAGTGGATGGATGAGTCCACATTGACACATCGTAATCACTCAAAGTCCATCATTTACATTGCAGTTCACTCTTAATGTTGTATATTCTATGGGTTTTGACAAGTGTATAATGACTCATATCCACCATTATAGTATCATACGGACCAGTTTCATTGCTCTAAAACCCTTCGGTGTTTCTTCTAGTCATGCCTCCCTCCCCATAACTCCTGGCAACCACTGATATTTTTACTCTCTCCATAGTTTTGCCTTTTCTAGAATGTCATATACTTGGAATCATACAGGATGTAGCTTTTTCAGATTGGCTTCTTTCACTTAGTGACGTGCATCTTAGATTCTTCCATGTCTTCTCATGGCTGGATAGTTCTTTCTTTTTAGTCCTGAATAATACTCCTTTTTTCTGGATGTACTACAGTTTATTATCCATTCACCTGCTGAAGGACAACTTGGCTGTTTCCAAGTTTTGACAATTCTGAATAAAGCTGCTGTTAACATTGTATGCAGGTTTTTTAGTAGACATAATTCTTCAACTCATTTGGGTAAACATCCAGTAGCACTATCATGGGATCATATGGTAAGGATATGTAATAGCCTCTGACATCCTCAGCCATCCTTGTTGCCTCTTTATTTCATATTCTTTTATTATAGTCTGGTTTATTTTTCACAATATTGTTGCACCACATTAAAAAAACATTTCTGAATTAGAAGCTACCTCTTTCCAGCAAAATATATGGCACTCTTTAGTTATTTTGTTAAGCAACAGCTATGTAAAATGAGGCCATTTGAAATATTTTAATCCAAGTAAACTGTTTTTAGTATTCTTGTGAATTTGATGTGATATGTGATCTCTAATAGGCCTTTTTGCATGGTATAGGCTGGTCTTGGCTGAGTCAGGGATGGTGCCAGTGAGGGGATAATATCAAGTAGTCATGGGCAAGTGATCTTATGACTTTTGTAACTCGTCATTGTGTCTTTTCTGAAGTATTATCTAACTGCTGGAATGAAGGCAGAGGTAAACCAATAATTTCTCTTTGGGGCTAGCACATTGATATGGTTGAAGTTTTCTAGCTTCCTTCCAAAAATGAAGCTTGAGGGACTATGCAGAGGAGGGAGATGCACATCCACCCCCATAGTTCAGGAGATTACTGGGAGCAATGAAGTTTGGTGATAGAAAGAGCACAGGTTTCTTGTTTTTTTTTAACATCTTTGTTGGAGTATAATTACTTTACAATGGTGTGTTAGTTTCTGCTTTATAACAAAGTGAATCAGCTATATATATATATACATATATCCCCATATCTCCTCCCTCTTGTGTCTCCCTCCCACCCTCCCTATCTCACCCCTCTAGGTGGTCACAAAGCACCAAGCTGATCTCCTAGTATTATGTGGCTGCTTCCCACTAGCTATCTATTTTACATTTGGTAGTGTATATATGTCCATGCCACTCTCTCACTTCATCCCAGCTTACCCTTCAAGAGTACAGGTTTTAAAACCACTGAGATAAAAAGTTTGAAGTTCAGCTTTACTGCAGCCTAATTGTGATACATTGGAAAAATTACAAAACTTTTCTGTATTAAATGTTCTCTGCTACAAATGGGTGGAATAACTCCTACTCTACAGCTTCACTGGGAGAATTTATCTGAGATCATTAATGCAAAATGCTTGCTATCTAACAAGGATTCAATGTTAGTCACTTTATGTGAGATATTGAAATTCACAGAGGTCTTCATGAGTCAAACAGGTCCTGCTAAAGTAGAGCAGGTGTTTGATAGTACCTCCCAGGTTTTGACTTCACACTGTCCTGTCATTTCTGTAGAACTCTATTTTTGTTCAAAGTCTTCCTAAATTAAAACAAACATAATTAGAAATGATCAGTGAATTGGAATTCTACCCATACCCAGACAATTCACTGACAGATATTTTTCTTTATCCTAAAAGTATCAAATAAAAGGAGAGGTGAAAGGAGGCAAAAGTTTTGCAATCTGTGAGCACTGTGAAATGTCAGGGCATTACTGGAGCTACATCATGCCAATGTGAAACACATGAACCTAAATAAATGAGTAAATGAATGGGTACACACACACACACAACCACACACAAAACCATAACACAACCACACGTACACAACTACACACACAACTACACACACACAATCATACACACAACCACACACACATGCAACCACACACATGAACTCCACACATGCACACACAACCACACAGACAACCACACATACAACCACAACCACACATGCGCACGAGCACGCACACACACACACACACACACACACACACACACACACACACACACACACCCCTAGGCCTGAAAGAGAATGGCCACTTTGATATTTATATTTTCTAGCTAAAATTTTCTGTGCAACACATAAAATTAATTGTGTTGAAATCTAAATATTTTAGTTTTAGCACAAATGCTTCACCCCTTCCCAGAGCAATCCATTTAAAAGCATTTCATTTCTCTAAGTCTGTTAGCATTAACATAAACATCACAACTCTAAACACAACCTCAGAATCAGTGTGTCAAGATTGTGTCCCACCTGTGATTCTAGAAGGATAGGAAGGCTCTTGCTCCCTGGGTCTCAAAGGAAATTTTACATTCTGAAGGCAAGGTGGGAACTTTGAAAAGATCTCCAGGGCTTCCCTGGTGGTGCAGTGGTTGGGAGTCTGCTTGCCAATGTTGGGGATGTGGGTTTGGGCCCTAGTCCAGGAGGATTACACATGGCTGGGCCATGTGCTACGGCTGCTGAGCCTGTGCTCTGGAGACTGAGAGCCACAACTACTGAGCCCACATGCCACAACTGCTGAGGCCCATGTGCCTGGAGCCCATGCTCTGCAGCAGGGTTGGGGGGGTAGGTACTGCCACGGTGGGGAGTGGCCCCCCCTCGCTGAAGCTGGGGAGGGCCTGTGCATGCCGGTGAAGACCCAACGCAGCCAAAAATAAAATAAATAAAATTAAAATAAATAAATAAATGGCCCTTTAAAAAAGAAAGGAAAGCAAAAGAGCTCCATATTTGTCTGTTCACTCTGAAGAAAAGCATTTACCAAACAGCTGGGATATTGCTGAGGAGCTGCAGACTGTGTTTGAACCTCCCCTGCCCCACCAGAAACACACACACACACAGTCAAAATTGACTTCAAAAGTATATTAGTTATAAAGTGTTTCACATTTTTTCCTTACTCCTCATTCCTAAACTTTGTATTTCATTGAAGATTCGTTTTTTTCATGTTTTAATATCTGTGAAAAAGATGCATCTTACTGATAGCATACCAAAATTCAACTGGCAATATTTTTTCTTTTTAGCAATAGTAATTAGTATCTTTTTTCATATAAAATTATAGTGTATCTTAAAATCAAAGTTATTTTAGATTCAATAAATATAGTAATTCAAATATTTTATTATTCAGATATCAGTAATTCAGGTATTAGTGAAAATAGTCCCCTTTTGTTTTTTGTTGATTTTCTCAAGCTCCAGTTTTACTTTCCCAACCTGAGACCAAGGACTTCACTGTTTAGTATCATAGCTGGTTTCTTTGAAAAATATTATGATTTCACAAGGTAGGAAATACTTATGACTTTGTGTGGGGGATTTATCAAAGACTTTGGTCTCCACAAGCACATATTCAACTGTCCTTTGTGACCACAGATGGCATTTTGTCTGCCTTTGTTATGCAGGTTTCTATTGCCCATGTCCTACTTGTGTGTGCATCAATTATCCATGCTTCCCTTAAAAGCAATAATAATGTTAAAGCCCTTCTTCCTGTTAAGCTCATTACTTGTCTTAACTCATTCCTTCTTATAACAGCCTTGGAAAACACATCTTACAGTTCCCAGTTTATAGATTTAAAAAACCCGAGGATGAAGGAGGTTAAGCTCAAGGTCACATGTGATGCACTAGAGTGAGGGAGTTGGGTTGGAATCATGTCTGCCTGCATCCAAACCCTTGCCTGGTTTGCTTTACTCTGTGTGTCTTTTCCCAGCTTAAATTTTCAGGTCTGCACCTTTGGGCCCCAGATGCAAGTACCTTTATGCAAACCGACCCACCCATGGTGGGATAACCAGATGCTGCATTGATCTTCTCCCTGCCATTGCATCCCGTTTGTCAACTGTTCCTCAGAAGGTGTTACATAATATTCTTCTTACCCTGCCTCTGTGTATTTCATTTCATCTGTCCTTTTTTAAAAAATCACAATAGCCTAACTGGATATTTACTGAGCTTCTGTGCTATGATCTACAGTGTGCTAGGTGCACAGATAAAGCATTCAACTTTTGCAGTTCACATTCCAAGGATAAGAAATAGACAGGCTTTCTCCAGGTTCTCAAGAACATTCATTCACTTAAAAAATGCATTCAACATTTACTGGGCAACTGCCATGTTTCAGACCCTGGGGGAGACAGTAACAAATCAGACATGGCCTCAGTTCTTCCAGAGCTCTCAGTTTGGTGCAGAAGAAAAGTGAACAGGCAATGAGAGCCCCTGCGTGATCAAAATTGAAGGTGCATTCGTGGCTCAGAGAAGAAACATGTTGACCAGATTGGGGAATGATACAGGGAGACCAGAGATGATGATGTTCAAACTCACTGCTGCCAGAGTTAACAGTGAGGCTGATGCATGAGCTCTGATCAAGAAAGTTCTTCTCATTGGAAAGCTTCTATTACTGTTCTGATTTGAAGGTGACACAAGATGTCCAGTGGGTATTTTCAAGATATTTGCATTATCTGTGGTGGCCCCACATCTGAAGCCATAGATAGGTTTGGCATCGCTACCATAACTAATTTTTGGCTTGATTTATATTATTTTATCATTGTGACTTCATATTGGGTTATCCAGTCTCTCAAAGGAAGTGATCTCCTTCTTTAAATAACTTCAACTTTGAGAATGCTCATGCCAATGAATTGGAAGATAAGCAGTCACTGAACAAGTATAGAATTATAGCCCAAAAGGAATCTATGATTTTCCAGACTCTTTGCCTGGATCTACTCACATAGTGTACAGTTTTCTCCAACCATAAAGAAGACTTCATCATTTCTAGGCTGAAAAACTAGTAAAATTATACTTCAAGTTTTGGACAAAACATTTAGTTCCTTATTTCTAAAATCTATGTTTGACTTAAGAGAAATTGGGCTCATCTGTTATAGATTCCTTTCATTTGGTTAAAAGCTCATCTGAAAAATCCTACTTTATAAACCAAAGTAATCTGGAGGTTAGACAAAGTCTTTAAAACCAACAGAGATATGTGCCAGAGGAAGTAAGTAGGGAACACAAATGTATGGTTGATTCTGATTCAGAAATGGTAGGTTTTGTGCTTTTAATTGTGTAATGTGGACAGTAGGCAGTCAACTCTGACCATGTCAGGCCATGTCCAACGGACAGCATGATATTGACTATCTTTTTGACTGCCCTAAGTTACAGATTGACTGTGCTCTTCCTGGATACAGTGAGCTACCAGACTTTGATGTATTTTAGGCTGAATTAATGAAAAGTTCCCTATTAAATATCCCTTTCTCTGTTAGTTAACCCACTGATGAAAATTATGTCCACTTCTTTGAGAAAGATATTAGAAAATTGGTAGAAACCCTGAGGAGACCTAGGTATTGAGGGAATATGAGATAGTCAAAACAACATAGAGTGTTTAACCTGGCAAAATAGCCCATGCCTGCCAATAGTTCGTTGGGTGTTACATGGGAAAAGAAGATAGGAGTAAAACCACACATTAGTGTGTGTGTGTGTGTATGTAAGAGAGAGAAGATTGTGGGGGATATTTATTACTACATACCCGTTACATACACCATCTATCCATAATTTATGCTACCTCATGTAATCCTTACTGACAACATTTCAAGGTTCGTTTTATTATCCACATTTTACAGGTGAGGAAAATGATGATGAGAGAGTTTTAAGTCAGCCTTTTCATGTTTGCTCAGGTGGATTTTGGACCCAGAGATATTTTCACTGAAACCTCACATTCATGGCACCACACAGCCAGCCTCGAAGTCCCAAAGAGATGCATTTGGATAATATAATAAATACTTATTGAAAAAAATGAGCTGTTAAAACCAGAATGAAAAGTAAAAATTGTTTTTAAAAAAGTAACAATAGCAAAAAAAAATGACATTTAGTGGCTGCTTAGAAGAAAAGCTTTTAAGTCCCTTTCCAATGGAATTGGAGCCTGAATGAAGACGATTCAATGGGTAAACATAGATGATATTCAAGGGCCACAGGATTCCATGATTTCATTTGTTTGTGGGTGAACACCCTGCAAAGCAGCAAAACACACAGGTTACACTTTTCGACCCATCAGTTTTGACTGTCATCTGTCATGCCTGGTCCTTTAAGTGGGACCATTAGGGTTCTCTTCAAAGGCCTTCTTATTAAATAATTTCAGGGCTGATTTACATAAGGCTAAGCCTTTTAATCAATTTTAAAATATTTATGTTGAAATCTCCTTTCTGGCATTCATTGTTTTAGACCTTTCAATCCCTCACTCTAGGTTCTTATATAGATCGAACTTAGATGATGAAGAAAATATTGACTTTAGTTCAGGGGACCTTTTCTCCTAAGCTTGATTCAAATTTTCTGTTTTATTTAGTTCATCAGCCATTGAAACAATAAAAATGTCACCTTCACATAGATTCTTTTTGCTTTATGTTTATCTGATTCCAGGTAAGTTAAGGGTGGAATTGGAAGTGATGAAATGCGATAACCCAGTCTCAACATACTGGCAGGAGGATTCTTGAAAAGAAAAGTTGGTAGTTAACAGAGCTCCAGTTAGAAAGCACTTACCGGGGAGACCTTCAAGATGGCAGAGGAGTAAGATGTGGAGATCACCTTCCTCCCCACAAATAGATCAGAAATAAATCTACATGTGGAACAACTCCTACAGAACACCTACTGAATGCTAGCAGAAGACCTCAGACTACCCAAAAGGCAAGAAACTCCCCAAGTACCTGGGTAGGGCAAAAGAAAAAAAAAAAAAAAAAAAACAGAGACAAAAGAATAGGGACAGGACCTGCACCTCTAGGAGGGAGCTGTGAAGGAGGAAAAGTTTCCACACACTAGGAAGCCTCTTCTCTGGTGGAGATGGGGATGGTGGGGGGGAAGCTTTGGAGCCACAGAGGACAGCGCAGCCACAGGGGTGCAGAAAGCAAAGTGGAGAGATTCCCGCACGGAGGATAGGTGCCAACCAGCAGTCACCAGCCTGAGAGGCTTGTCTGCTTACCCACTGGGGCAGGTGGAGACTGGGAGCTGAGGCTTGGGCTTCAGAGGTCAGACCCAAGGGAGAGGACTGGGGTTGGCTGTGTGAACACAACCTGAAGGGGGCTAGTGCACCACAGCTAGCAGGGAGGGAGTCCGGGAAAAGCCCAGAACTGCCTAAGAGGAGAGAGACCATTGTTTCAGGATGCACGAGGAGAGGGGGTTCAGAGCAGTGCCTAAATGAGCTCCAGAGATGGACGCGAGCCGCGGCTATCAGCGCGGGCACCAGAGATGGGCAAGAAACGCAAAGGCTGCTGTTGCCACCACCAAGAAACCTGTGTGCAAGCACAGGCCACTATCCACACCACCCCTCCCGGAAGCCTGTGCAGCCCGCCACTGCCAGGGTCCCGTGATCCAGGGAAAACTTCCCTGGGAGAACACACAGTGTGCCTCAGGCTGTTACAACGTCATGCCAGACTCTGCCACCGCAGGCTCACCCTGCATTCCGTACACCTCCCTCCTCCCAGCCTGAGTGAGCCAGAGCCTCCAAATCAGCTGCTACTTTAACCCTGTCCTGTCTGAGCGAAGAACAGATGCCCTCAGGCGACCTACACGCAGAGGTGGAGCCAAATCCAAAGCTGAGCCCCAGGAGCTGTGTGAACATAGAAGAGAAAGGGAAATCTCTCCCAGCAGCCTCAGGAGCAGTGGATTAAATCTCCACAATCAACTTCATGTACCTCCATCTGTGGAATAACTGAATAGACAATGAATCATCCCAAAATTGAGGCGGTGGGCTTTAGGAGCAACTGTAGACTTGGGGTTTGTTTTCTGCATCTAATTTGTTTCTGGTTTTATGTTTACCTTAGTTTAGTATTTAGAGTTTATTATCACACTTAGATTTGTTTATTGATTTCGTTGCTCTCTTCCTTTCTATTTGTGTATATATATATGTTTTTTTCCTTTTTCTCTTTTTGTGAGTGTGTATGTGTATGCTTCATTGTGTGATTTTGTCTGTATAGCTTTGCTTTTAGCATTTGTGCTAGGGTTCTGTCTGACCTTTTTTGTTTTTGTTTTTGTTTTATTGTTTTTTTGCGGTACACGGGCCTCTCACTGTTGTGGCCTCTCCCATTGTGGACCACAGGCTCCGGATGCACAGGCTCAGCGGCCATGGCTCATGGGCCCAGCCGCTCCGTGGCATGTGGGATCTTCCCGGACCAGGGCACAAACCCATGACCCCTGCATCGGCAGGCAGACTCTCAACCACCGCGCCACCAGGAAAGCTCTGTTTTTTTTTTTTTCATTACTTTTAATTTTTAAAATTTTAATTATTTTATTTTATTTACTTATTTTCATTCTTTCTTTCTCCTTTTTCTCACTTTTCTTCTGAACCGTGTGGCTGACAGGGTCTTGGTGCTCTGGCTGGGTGTCAGGACTGTGCCTCTGAGGTGGGAGAGCCAAGTTCATGATATTGGTCCACCAGAGACCTCCTGGCTCCATGTAATAGCAAATAGCAAAAGCTCTCCCAGAGATCTCCATCTCAGCACTAAAATCCAGCTCCACTCAAGGACCAGCAAGCTAGAGTACTGGGCACCCTATGCCAAACAATGAGCAAGAGACTAACACAATCCCACCCATCAACAGAGAGGCTGTCTAAAATCATAATAAGGTCACAGGCACCACAAAACACACCACCAGATGTGGTTCTGCCCACCAGAAAGACAAGATCCAGCCTCATCCACCAGAACACAGGCACCAGTCACCTCCACCAGGAAGCCTACACAACCCACTAAACCAACCTTGACACTTGGGGCAGACACCAAAAATAACAGGAATTGCAAACCTGCAGCTTGAGAAAAGGAGACCATAAACACAGTAACTTAGGTAAAATAAGAAGACAGAGAAACACACAGCAGATGAAGGAGCAAGGTAAAAACCCACCAGACCAAACAAATGAGGAGGAAGTAGGCAGTCTGAAAAAAAATTCACAGTAATGATAGTAAAGATGATCTAAAATCTTGGAAATAGAATGGAGAAAATACAAGAAATGTTTAACAAGGATCTAGAAGAACTAAAGAGCAAACAAGCAATGATGAACAACAAAATAAATGAAATTAAAAATTCTCTAGAAGGAATAAATAGCAGAATAACTGAGGCAGAAGAACAGATAAGTGATCTGGAAGATAAAATAGTGGAAATAACTACTGCAGAGCACAATAAAGAAAAAAGAATGAAAAGAATTGAGGACAGTCTAGCAACCTCTGGGACAACATTAAATGCACCAGCATTCAAATAATAGGGGTCCCAGAAGAAGAAGAGAAAAAGAAAGGGACTGAGAAAATATTAGAAGAGATTATAGTTGAAAACTTCCCTAATATAGGAAAGGAAAGAGTCAGTCAACTCCAGGAAGTGCAGAGAGTCCCATACAAGATAAACCAAAGGAGAAACACACCAAGATGCATATTAATCAAACTATCAAAAATTAAATAAAAAGAAAAAAATATCAAAAGCCTCAAGGAAGAAACAACAAACAACATACAAGGGAATTCCCATAAGGATAAAAACTGATCTTTCAGTAGAAACGCTGTAAGCCATAAGGGAGTGGCAGAACATATTAAAAGTGATGAAAGGGAAAAACCTACAACCAAGATTACTCTATCCAGCAAGGATCTCATTCAGAATTGATGGAGAAATTAAAATCTTTACAGATAAGCAAAAGCTAAGAGAATTCAGCACCACCAAACCAGCTTTACAACAAATGCTAAAGGAACTCCTTTAGGCAGGAAACACAAGAAAAGGAAAAGACCTACAATAGCAAACCCAAAACAATTAAGAAAATGGTAATAGGAACATACATATTGATAATTACCTTAAATGTAAATGGATTAAATACTCCAACCAAAAGACATAGACTGTCTGAATGGATAAATAAACAAGATGCATACATATGCTGCCTACAAGAGACCCACTTCAGACCTAGGGACACATGCAGACTGAAACTTAGGGGATGGAAAAAGATATTCCATGCAAATGGAAATCAAAAGAAAGCTGGAGTAGCAATTCTCATATCAGACAAAATAGACTTTAAAATAAAGACTATTACAAGAGACAAAGAAGGACACTACATAATGATAACGGGATCGATCCAAGAAGAAGATATAACAATTGTAAATATTTATGCACCCAACATAGGAGCACCTCAATACATTAGACAGATACTAACAGCCATAAATGGGGAAATCTACAGTAACACAATCATAGTAGGGGACTTTCACACCCCACTTTCACCAATGGACAGATTATCCAAAATGAAAATAAATAAGGAAACACAAGCTTTAAATGATACATTAAACAAGATGAACTTAATGGATATTTATAGGACATTCTATCCAAAAACAACAGAATACACTTCCTTCTCAAGTGTTCATGGACGTTCTCCAGTATAAATCATATCTTAAGTCACAAATCAAGTCTCAGTTAATTAAAGAAATTTGAAATTGTATCAGGTATCTTTTCCGACCACAATGCTATGAGACTAGATATCAATTAAAGAAAAAAATCTGTTAAAAATACAAACACATGGAGGCAATACACTACTAAATGATAAAGAGATCACTGAAGAAATCAAAACATACCTAGAAACAAATGACAATGAAAACACAATGAACCAAAAGTTATGGGATGCAGCAAAAGCAGTTTTAATAGGGAAGTTTATAACAATACAATCCTACCTCAATAAACAAGAAACATCTCAAAGAAACAACCTAATATTACACCTAAAGCAATTAGAGAAAGAAGAACAAAGAAATCTCAAATTTAGGAGAAGGAAAGAAATCATAAAGATCAGGTCAGAAATAAATGAAAAAGAAATGAAGGAAACGATAGCAAAGATCAATAAAACTAAAAGCTGGTTCTTTGAGAAGATTAAAGAAAATGATAAACCATTAGCCAGACTCATCAAGAAACAAAGGGAGAAGTCTCAAATCAGTAGAATTAGAAATGAAAAAGGGGAAGTAACAACTGACACTGCAGAAATACAAAGGATCATGAGACATGACTACAAGAAACTGAATGCCAATAAAATGGAAAATCTGGAAGAAATGGACAAATTCTTAGAAAAGCACAAACTTCTCAGACTGAATCAGGAAGTTATAGAAAATACGCACAGACCAATCACAAGAACTGAAATTAAGACTGTGATTAAAAATCTTCCAACAAACAAAAGCCCAGGACCAGATGGCTTCACAGGTGAATTCTATCAAACATTTAGAGAAGAGCTAACACCTGTCCTTCTCAAACTCTTCCAAAATATACCAGAGGGAGGAATACTCCCAAACTCATGCTAAAGGCCACCATCACCCTGAAACCAAAACCAGACAAAGATGTCACAAAGAAAGGAAACTACAGGCCAATATCACTGATGAACACGGAAGCAAAAATCTTCAACAAAATTCTAGTAAACAGAATCTAACAGCACATTAAAAGGATCATACACCATGATCAAGTGGGGTTGATGCCAGGAATGCAAGGTTCTTCAATATATGCAAATCAATCAATGTGATACACCATATTAAAAAACTGAAGGAGAAAAACCATATGATCATCTCAATAGATTCAGGAAAAGCTTTCAACAAAATTCAACACCAATTTATCATAAAAACCCTCCAGAAAGTAGGCATAGAGGGAACTTACCTCAGCATAATAAAGGACATATATGACAAACCCACAGCCAACATTGTTCTCAATGGTGAAAAACTGAAACCATTGCCTCTAAGATCAGGAACAAGACAAGGTTGTCCACTCTCACCACTATTATTCAACATAGTTCTGGAAGTTTTAGTCACAGCAATCAGAGAAGAAAAAGAAATAAAAGGAATTTAAATCAGAAAAAAGAAGTAAAGCTGTCACTGTTTGCAGATGACATGATACTATACATAGAGAATCCTAAAGATGTTACCAGAAAACTACTAGAGGTAATCAATGAATTTGGTAAAGTAGCAAGATACAAAAGTAATGCTCAGAAATCCCATGCATTCCTGTACACTAATGATGAAAAATACGAAAGAGAAATTAAGGAAACACTCCCATTTAGCATTGCAACAAAAAGAATAAAATAACTAGGAAAAAACCTACCGAAGGAGACAAAAGACCTGTACGCAGAAAACTATAAGGCACTGATGAAAGAAATTAAAGAAGATACACACAGATGGAGAGATATACCATGATCTTGGATCAGAAGAATCAACATTGTGAAAATGACTATACTACCCAAAGTAATCTACAGATTCAGTGTAGTCCCTATCAAACTACCAATTGCATTTTCACAGAACTAGAACAAAGCATTTCACAATTTGGATGGAAACACAAAAGACTCTGAATAGCCAAAGCAATCTTGAGAAAGAAAAACAAAGATGGAAGAATCAGACTCCCTGACTTCAGACTATACTACAAAGCTACAGTAATAAAGACAGTATGGTACTGGCACAAAACAGAAATATAGATCAATGGAACAGGATAGAAAGTGCAGAGACAAACCCACGCACATATGGTCACCTTATTTTTGATAAAGGAGGCAAAAATATACAATGGAGAAAACACAGCCTCTTCAATAAGTGGTGCTGGGAAAACTGGATAGCTACACATAATAGAATGAGATTAGAACACTCCCTAACTCCATACACAAAAAGAAACTCAAAATGGATTAAAGACCTAAATGTGAGGCCAGACACTATAAAACTATTAGAGGAAAACATAGACAGAACAGTCCATGACATAAATCACAGCAAGATCCTTTTCGACCCACCTCCTAGAGAAATGGAAATAAAAACAAAAATAAACAAATGGGACCTAATGAAACTTAAAAGCTTTTGCATAGCAAAGGAAAACATAAACAAGATGAAAATACAGCACTCAGAATTGGAGAAAGTATTTGCAAATGAAGCAACTGACAAAGGATTAATCTCCAAAATTTACAAGCAGCTCATGCAGCTCAATATCAAAAAAACATTTTGGCCCATCCAAAAATGGGCAGAAGATGTAAATAGACATTTCTCCAAAGAAGATATACCAATTGCCAACAAACTCATGAAAGGATGCTCAACATGACTAATCATTAGAGAAATGCAAACCAAAACTATAATGAGTTATCACCTCACACTTGTCAGAATGGCTATCATCAAAAAATCGACAAACAATACATGCTGGAGAGGGTGTGGAGAAAAGGGAACCCTCTTGCACTGTTGGTGGGGATGTAAATTGATTCAGCCACTACGGAGAACAGTATGGAGGTTCCTTAAAAAACTAAAAATAGAACCACCATACGACCCGGCAATCCTACTACTGGGCATATACCCTGAGAAAACCATAATTCAAAAAGAGTCGTGTACCACAACGTTCATTGCACCTCTATTTACAGTAGCCAGAACATGGAAGCAACCTATGTGTCCATCGACAGATGAATGGATAAAGAAGATGTGGCACATATATACAATGGAATATTACTTAGCCATAAAAAGAAACGAAAGTTATTTGTAGTGAGGTGGATGGACCTAGAGTCTGTCATACAGAGTGAAATAAGTCAGAAAGATAAAAACAAATACAATATGCTAACACATGTATATGGAATCTAAAAAAAAAAAGAAAAAGGTTCTGAATAACCTAGGGGCAGGACAGGAATAAAGACGCAGACATAGAAAATGGACTTGAGGACATGGGGAGTGGGAAGGTTAAGCTGGGATGAAGTGAAAGAGTGGCATGGACATATATACAATACCAAATGTGAAATAGATAGCTAGTGGGAAGCAGCCACATAGCACAGGGCGATCAGCTCGGTGCTTTGTGACCACCAGAAGGGTGGGATACGGAAGGTGGGAGGGAGATGCAAGAGGGAGGAGATATGGGGATATATGTATATGTATAGCTGATTCACTTTGTTATAAAGCGGAAATTAACACACCATTGTAAAGCAATTATACTCCATTAAAGATGTTAAAAAAACCAAATATGTTAGAAATAAAGGATATAATGAATTTAAAAAAAGAAAAAAAAGAAAGAAAGAAAGCACTTACCATAGTGCCAATTCCAAGTAAATGTTGAATACAAGGTGGTTGTGGAATATGGTCAACTAGCCCTTCCACTAACTGATTTTATGGCTTTGGACAATGTATTTCTTGCTTAGGACCTATTTCCTCAGGTTTCCTTTATTCCTGCCAAATGAAGGACGTCAAAACCAAATGAACTCCAGGACCACTTCCTGTTCCAGCATTCTACAGGTTTATGAAACACTATAGAATTTTTAGATATATTTTCAGATTTCATTTTTAGGTTTCCTTTCTTATACATTCCTTGTATTTTCTGGAGGTAAAAATGATGAAGAGGAAGAGGCATATAAAAGAAAAGGGAATAAAACTTAAAAATAGGAAAGAAAAGGTGCAGAACAGAGACAAATTGGAAGTGTGTCCAATTTGATGGGACTGGGGCCCAGAGTGGGGAGAGTGATTAGGGAACCCAAATAGCTGATGGACGGAAAGGACTAAAAGTTGTTTTTTGTTTGCTTCTTTGTTTTTTTAATTTTACTGGAGTATAGTTGATTTACAAAGTTGTGTTAGTTTCAGGTGTACAGCAAAGTGATTCAGTTATATATACACCTATACATATATGTATGTATATTCTTTTTCAGATTCTTTTCCCTTATAAGTTATTACAAAATATTGAGTAGGGTTCCCTGTGCTATATAGTAGGTCCCTGTTGTTTATCTATTTTATATGTAGTAGTGTGTATCTGTTAATCCCAAACTCCTAATTTATCCCTGCCTCCTGAAAGTTCTTACTTAAATCTTCCCCTCCCCCACAATATAATATTTTTCAGTATGAATCACATTTGTCTTCTAGTCAAATTCTGTGACCCTCGCCTTCCCCAGTAGATGGTGGACACTTGCACAAATGGGAATTGTGTCTTATTTGGGTGTGAATCACGGCTAACACAAAGAAATGACACAGTAAATAAATGTGTGGCGTGAAATTGAGCTTCTCTGGTGAATGAAAATAAATATGCCTCCTGTTGCTGCATCCCATGCCATTGGTTTCTCTTGCAGTTCAGGGGCTAGTGGTGGCAAGAAGAGATGTCATGTCACAGTTTTTCAGGACCTGCTTCTTCCATCCCTCTCTGCTTCTCACAGGTTCTCCGATACTCATTCTTTCTTCCTCTCTTAGTCTTCCAAAGATGATACTATCAGACATCGCAGTTTTCTATCGCTGTGCTTCCAAATGCCTACACAAATAACCCAACAGGGAATTTCTTCAGCTGTCTCCAAACACAAACACCCTCGTCTCCAGAGTTCCAGTTAGGACTTTGTAATACTTTCCCCGCTTTGTATAGATATACAGAGGCTAGAGGTGAGGCCATCAAATAAAACCCAACTCGATCTCTGTGGTTTGGAAATAAGGATATGTTGCTCCTTTCAGACATCCTGGGACGTGGAATCATGTTTTGTTTTTGGCCATCCGGGGCATAATGGGGTTGATACCTGTCATATGACTCTAGAGCATTGTCACTTGGCTGGTTAAAAAGGTGGGAGGGAAGGGTGGTGGGCGGGAGGAAGCTGTACTTTATCCTTATGGAAGTCAGTTAAAATTAATTGGAAAAAGCTTTTAAAGACCCAAGATGCCGACCAAATGCATCGCCAACCCGCGGCCTCATCCTGCATGGAACACGAAGGTCACCGTGAAGCTGCAGATTTATGCGGAAGGGTTGGGTGATGGAAAATGAGACAAAAGCATTTGGATTTTATTATTCCATTTACTCTGACCCTGGGCCATAAAGGGTTTGGAGAGTCTGTTTTATGTATTCAGCTGGTTGCCACACTGACAGGCATTTGGAGCCACTTAAATAAACCACCGTGGTCCCACAGCTGCATCAACACCATGTCGAGTATAGGTTAGGCTGGAAATGTGGTGCCTGCAACACAGCATCTCCAGCAGGTGCACAGGGAGGACTTTCTGTTTGTTTTCTGTAGCCCCTTGATTTTGGAATAGCTTCTTTATCCATCAATTGCTTTTGATTTAAAGTTGACTTGGATACTGAAACTGATTTGGTTTTTGCATAAAGGGTGTGCACATTTGAGGTCAATCCCCTCTCTCCAGGAATCCTCTGTCTTTTCATTGAGTTTGAGTTGGGTTTCAGAGAGGTTGTCTAGTGGTAGACAGCTGGTGAGGTTTATTTATGTTTTTCTGGAGATTTGTACTGATCCTTATCTTTAAAAAAAAAAAAAGTTTTCTTCTTTTAAGTTGGATTCTTTGAACCTGGTTGGTTGTGAAATGTCCTGGTACAAGTGAAAAGCAGACAGAGGGAAGGATTCAACATGGAGGACAATGAAATTGAATCTGCAAGTGAGCCTTTGTAATAGACAAAACATATGTCCTGGGTTTTTTGTTTAGCTGTGAGCACATATGAACTAAACAAAGCAGAGAGAGAAACCTGGAATAATAACAATTCCATCCATGCAGATAACGCCTTACAGGCTTCAATAGATTCACATGCTTATCCTCATCCTAGAGCAAGATACAGTTTCCATTTTACAGATGTGAGAACTGAGGCTAGGAAAGGTTAAATGACTTGGCCAGCATTCACAGGACTAGAAAGGAATACTCTTTCAGCTACATGGCATGGACCTCATATACACTTCTTTTCATAACAATGTATCTGCTTGCTGCTCAGAGAAAGATGCAATTACCAAACAGAATCCAGGTGCTCTGATTCTAGAAAACAGAGACATCCAAACAGGAGGGGGTGTACCGAGAGCTTGAGGCTTGAAATGCCTTTCCACCTTGAGAGTGTATGCCTTCAGAACCCCAGAGAGTGTCGACAAGCTAATTGAGGATATCTGTTTTATTTCATACTGTTCCCCTTGGGTCTGTTCTCCATAGAAAAGCCATCAGGACTTTGAACTATTAATCACTTGTCACAAAGACTGATTTTACCACTCTTTTTCCTCACCCTTCCACCCCAGACACTCATCCAAAAAACACCCTCAGAGTTCTGCAATAGTATTTCCATTCTTTGATGTTTCTTCCCATGTCTGAAAATCGGGGAAATTACCAACATGAACCTCATGAGGATTAAAATTACACTATTTTTTATTTCAGATTTTGTGAGCAAATGTTAAAATATCAGTAGATCTCAACTGGGCTTCCAAACATAGCATTCTGTAAAAAGACTCAAGTGTCTGCACAAAAATAAGGGAGTCACTTAATATATTTTATGTTTTAAAGTAATTAAAATTTTTTTGATACAAAAGTCATATCTGTACATTTATTTTCTGTTTTAATTTGAAAACACACACCTGAATAAAATATAAGTAATATTGTACTCTTCAGGGTATGATATTAAATCAAGAGAATTTTCAGCCCTATTTTTTGTTGATTTTTATGTTGTTGTTGTTCATTTTGTAGAGATGAGAACAGGACTCAGTTTTTCAAAAGAAAATGGTAAAATTGCAAACTTTGCTTCTTTAGAATTTCCCCAGGATTCAGCACTGGTTTACCACATTCATGGCAAGTTTGCCAAAGAATGCATATGGCCTGACATTCTGGGGAATATTTTTGAGACATGTCTACCCTTCCATCTTTTCCAGAAACACCTCCTGGCCAGTTTACATGCAGCCTACCACATTCCTGATGCTAACATAATCAAATGAATGTCTTTGCATATTAGGGTTGGACATTTGTCAAGTTATTTGACAAATCTGTAGTCCAGTGGTGAAATGAAATGATGACTATTATGTGCTAAATCCCACATAAATGATTGAAAATTTAAAGGTTAGTATGTTGATCAGGTTTTTATATTTGTTTCAAACTCCGCAATTAGAAGTACATATGACTTAATCAACAAAATGTTAAATTTTTTTGGTGGCACCAAATCTTAGGCCAATTTTCAGTCTAAAGAAAGTAGTCCTAAGTATTCTCCTGGCCCCCTTTCTGCCCATGTTTCTCCCCTCCTGTTGCCCCTTTCCTACCACTCAGCCACTGAAGCATACAAAGCCCCCTATTGCTACACCTTACCCACACCTCCTCTCTCCTGAAATACTCTTGCCCCCATGTTAACATCCCCCCCCCACCCCAACTCCTAATCATAACGTTCTTTTCTTTAGTGTGCTAATCCCATCTGGCTGTTCTATAGAAAAGCTCATGCTAATTGCATGAAGGGACTAGAAAGCATACCAAAATGTGAAGAAATGATGAACTCACCTTAGGCCAAAAATAGAAGACTTTTGATTAAAAAGATAACCAGTGGGCCTCCCTGGTGGCGCAGTGGTTGAGAGTCCGCCTGCCGATGCAGGGGATACGGGTTCGTGCCCCGGTCCGGGAGGATCCCACATGCCGCGGAGCGGCTGGGCCTGTGAGCCATGGCCGCTGAGCTTGCGCGACTGGCAACGGGAAAGGCCACGACAGTGAGAGGCCCACATATCGCAAAAAAAAAAAAAAAAAAAAAAAGATAACCAGTGACTATGTTTGTCCACACTGGACTCCAACTGGTAGAGTAGATGAAGTCATATTTTTGATGGGGGAAGATGTTTTTTTCTTTTGTATTATTATTATTATTATTATTATTTTGATTGAAGTGTAGTTGATTTACAAAGTTGTGTTTGTTTCAGGTGTACAGCAAAGTGATTCAGTCATACATACATATATGTATCACTTTTTCAGATTCTTACAAAATATTGAGTATAATTCCCTGTGCTATACAGTAGGTCCTTGTTGGTTATCTATTTTATATATAGTAGTGTGTATATGTTAATCCCAACCTCCTAATTGATTCCCTCCCCCACCCCCCTTTCCCCTTTGGTAATCTAAAAGCCTCTCCTGGAGGGCAGCCACTCCCCTCTTTCCTTCCTCCCAATTCCTGTGCTTTAGATGAATATAGGTCAGTCCCTGGGTGCTCCTCTTTTAAATGGTCTCTGACTGTTGACCTAACTTATGCCAAAATAGGTTTAATGCATATTTTTTGAAGGATTGAACAGGTATCTAGTTAGAACTAGTTGGTTTTTGGTTATTATATACTGATGTCCTATATCCTCATTCATAGCATTTTTGATAATTTATTGTTTTTCTTTTTTCTGCTTGTAGGGCATTGTCACCTAGAAGAAAGTTATAGAGTAGCTGTGTATTCTGTGAGACTCTATTCTGAGACTCTCTTCTGGGTGCCTCATCTAAGGATGGCCTGAGATCTGTGATTAGGGTCTCGAAAAACAGGGTGGAAAAGTCACCTCTTATTCTAATTTCTGAAAATTCAGAAACTCTTTTCTTTACATTGTTGGCTGTGCCGCTAGGCTGATTAAAAAACCGTGTGAGCCTGTGTTGTGTATTTAAATGCACATATCATATAATAAAAGCTAATGGTGATTCTTGATGACTTTTGTTGAAATTGGGGCACCTGTACTTTAATTGATATTTCCCTCCCTGAAGCACAGCTTCGGAAGGTCTGTCCCAGCCCACTTGCGACAGGGTGCAAAGTCACTGGGTTTGCGTTTAATTTCTCCAGGCATCAGCTGGTATTCATTTGTGACAGCATGAGGTAGCTTCACTTCAGCCTGGATTCTGAAACTAACAGGGAAAGTTGGCCGAGAAAGGTGGGGATTGAATCCTGTCTAAAGTTAGAAAAGCTCTGAACTCGATACACAGCTTCCCTTACGCCGTATTTTGGCATTTCTAGGAAATGTTTCATAAAGAGAGACCAAAAAAATAAAATTTGACTCTACATTACAACTCTGGCAAATATATGTTATTGTGGTAAAACTACATGGAAACTATCAGCAGCACAAATTGCTACCATGTGAATAGAATTCTTGGTTGGGTTAGCACCCTCCTTGCAGACAAAGAGAGACCAAAAAATATGCAAATTTCAAGTGAAAACAAATTCACACTTTTCTTAAAGCCAAAAGCCTTCATATAATTTGGAACAAGCAGTCTGCTTGAGTAACGTTCTTATATGTAAGTGGAAATCCTTTTGATATTTACACTACTGATTTCTTTAATCTCCACTTTGGAATTAATAGACAATAACATCGGATTGCTTCCTCGGCTGCCCCAGCACTTGTGCATATTTACCCAAGTGTCTAGAGTAGGGATTGTACACATATCTCTAATCCACCTGCCTGTGTTAGTTAAAAGCCCAGATAAAATCAGCAGCCCTTAGATCTTAACCTTTTAAGTCTGAAATGTTTTTAAAGTCTGGCCATGGCAACTGAAGCCAGGGTGTGCACAGGAGAGAGGAGGGGACGGGGGAGAGGGAAACTGTGGGGTGACTGGAATATAAAAATGTTCTCAGCTTCAACCATGTTGCATTCAAATAAACCCAAAGTGTTATAATAATAGTGACAATATCCACACAAACTGGGAGAGTGAACTTCAGTAGAGAGAATCTATGATGCAATACCCTGAGATTGTGCCTGGCTACCTGGCTGTTTATCCAAACAACTTGAACTCACTTTCAAATTTCTCTATGTGTGTACGTTGGGGAATGGGTAGTGGGAACAGAGGGCCAAAGTATTTTCTGGATCCAGATACCCTAATGACAAATACTGAATGCACTAAAAATACTAAAAGTATAATCTCCTTGTTTCAGCATTTAAGTCTCAAAGTATTTTCTAGATCCAGATACCCTAATGAAAAATGCTGAATGCTTTAAAATTACTAAAAAATTGACCTCATTGTTGCAGCATTTAAGTCTCTGGAGCAATCACTGACCACAGTTACGTGCCATATTTCCCCAAATTTAACAGACTAAAACCAAACTAGAGACACTTCACAATTTTATTGAACACAACTCATGTGCTGGTCAATTGACACTTCTTTTTTCTGTTAATTCCATAGCCCCAATTTATCCCTTCTCTTCCCTTCTTCTTTGGTAACCATAAGTTTGTTTTCTATGTTGTAAATCAACTCTTTTAAACTCAGTGTTTTCTTATACCCCTTGGACCAACCTGTCCCTCTAAATAAATTAAATGGTGTTGATACATTTCTAAATTGGGAGGCTACTTTTTTAATCATTTACTTTATATTCCTTAACTAGAGAAATAAATCAAATTCAAGCAAGAAAGTGATTATAGTGTCTTGATACCTCTCTTATGATACATTAATAAAGTTAAAATACCACATGTGTTCAAACCACAGATCCAAAGCAAAACTGGCAACTTTTTGTTAAGAAAATGATCAAAAGATTGTTTTCTGCAACTGTTTAACATATTAAGGCAGATGGGTCAATATGTTCAACCTAGCATTTCTCTACCTGAAGAGTTCTCTATTAATGACTATATAAACTCAGCCTATTACGGGGCTGATGCCTCTAGCGCAGCAACGGGAAGGCTCTTCTTTCTCCATTCATCATGGCATCTCCATTTCTCCTTGAGGGCAGGCACTATATTTTCTTTATATCTGCATCCTTGGCATAGAGTAGATGCTTAATACATATTTAGCAACTGACCTCTTGAATTGCTTAAGGGTAGAAGCCTATAAACTTTGGCTAAAATGCTCCCCCCAAATCCACTTCGAGTTTAGTTTTTTTGTTTGTTTGTTTGTTCATTTGTTTTGTTTTGAGTTGTCTCTTGCTGTTGCTCCTTATATGGAAGTAACATGGGGCAGCGAGAGAGATTCTCCAGGTTTTTCCACTGAGAGGTGAGCAGAAAGAGTCATTCTGTCAAGAATGTGTTTGATCCTGGGTGGTTGCTACTTAGCACTGAATCCTTAGTTTCCCTTATTTCCCCTGGTCGAGTCACAACGGCAAGTTGAATAGCCAAGCCATGTGTCTGCTTGCAAGCAACTGCGCTATGCCAGGCACTGTACCGGTAGCTTTATGTATACTGTCTCATTTAATTTTCATATTAACCTCCCCAACATGAGTCATAGTATTGCCATTCTACAGACAATAACATTGAGACTCGGTGATGATAAGAACTTGCCTATGCTCACGCAGCCCTTGAGTGACAGAGCAAGGATTCAATCCAGGTTGTATGCCGTGGCTCACAATGAAAACTGTCTCATTTCTGCTCTTTGCTACTTCTGTCCTACAGTGTTGGTCTTCTGAAGTGTTTATCACTGTTCTGTCAAAATGCTTTAACTCAACAACAGAAAGGCGACTCAATTTAAAAAATGAGCGGACTTAAAAAGACACTCTTCCAAAAATAGTATACAAATGGCTCATAAGCACATGAAAAGACAATCAACATTGTTAGTCATTAGGGAAATGCAAATCATAACCACAGGGAGGTATCATTTCATACCTACTAGGATGGCTGTTAAAAAATAAAAAAAATGTTCATGAGAGTGTAGAGAAATTGGAACCCTCATTACTTTGCTGGTAGAAATGCAAAATGGTACAGCCACTGTGGAAAGCAGTTTGGTGATTCCTCAAAAAGTTAAATGTAGAATTACCATATGACTCAGCAATTTTAGTCCTTGGTATATACATCCCCAAATTGAAAACATATGTTCAAACAAAAACCTGTACACATATGTTCATAGCAGCATTATTCCTAGTGGTCAAAAAGCAGAAACAATCCACATGTCTATCAACTGATGAATGGATACACAAAATTTGGTATATCCATACAATGGAATATTATTTAGCCGTAAAAAGGAGTGCAATACTAATACATGTTATCATGTAGATGAACTTTGAAAACATTACTCTAAATGAAAGAAGCTAGTCACAAAAGGAAACATATTATATGATTCTTTCTATATGAAATGTCCAGAATAGGGATCTCCATAGAGACAGAAAGCAGATGAGTGATTGCCAGGGCCTGGGGGAAGGGGAAAATGGGAGTGATTACTTCCTGGGTATGGGGTTTCATTCTGAATGATAAAAAGCGTTCTAGAATTATACAGTGGTCATGGATGCACAATGTTGTGACCTAAAAGCCACTGAACTGTATACTTTAAAGTGGTTAAAATGGTGAATTTTATGTTATGTGAATTTTGCCACAATAAAGGATGCTTTACAAATGTGATTCATGTCCAGCACTCGGCTTCAATCACCTTAACTCACTCCCTTCCTGACACCAATACCTTTCGAGGGAGTGCCCATAGATGGGGAGATATGTCAGGACGCCTCCCTGTCCAGGCCTTGGGTGAGCAGCTCTTCTGATTTTGTGAAGTGAGCTGAGGTGGGTACTCGGGGAGAGTTTCAAAAGGTGAGATTCATGACAAAGTGCCCAGCAATTTCTCCCTGCTCTGAGTTCAGTGAGGCCTAGAAATCTGGATCCACGTTATCAGGCGTTTGTGATCAGCAGAAACACAGATTAACAATTCTGCTCAGGGTCCTGACATAAGTTATAAAATGGAAAGAGTCTTCTGGGTGAACCAGGCTCATGATACATCTAGAAAAACAAGGGCCTGGAGTGCTTATGTAGATCTGATTTTTGACCAGTATTCTAATGCAGTTCCTTAGAATTGTGAGGATGGAGACATTGGATGTGAGAAAAAAAATGTGGCTTTGCATCCTATACTTGGGGTTACCATTAAAATTACTAGTGAGACACAAAGAGTGTCCTCAACTCTTACAAAAGTGCTTAGGGATGTTAATACATCAATGGCATATCTAGATATGTGTTATAGTGCCATTTTGTTGAGGAAAGTAAATCCGATGAATGTGGAAAAAAATATGCTTTTGATTGTGTGAATGCATCTTTCTTATTCTCTTCTTCTGACTTTCTCTCTCAATCCAGGCCCAACAAGGGTCCCCATAGACATAGAAGAAAGCAGTATTGTTTGGCGGGGGATTTAATTTCACTCCTTCACAAGCAACCATCGCAGCCCTGTCATCGCAATTTGTCACACTTTTTTGTGAGCTCTATCTTTCTGAAGTTCCATCTCCTCTGCAGTCCGCTGCATAATCTCCTTCTCTGGGACAAAGCTCCCCAACAGAATGAAAGAGGTGAAACAGGGAATGGAAAGTCAACTGACACAGTTATCAACTTGAGCCCCGCACCCCCTGACTCCTTGCATTCCGTCCCAGTAGCCGAAGAGGTGCTAGTGGGGCCTGCTGTGTAGCAAAAAAAAGGCACCACCACAAAGTTTGCTGAGGCCAAAGGAAGAGCTGGTGGCTGCTGGGCGTTGTAATCTAACACCCTCCTGAAGAGACCACCGCCTGGAGGAATGCCAGCAGCCCCCCATCAGCAGGCGGGGACTCAGCTACTAGTAGTTTGTTAAGGTGCAGCTGATATTTAGAGCTGCCACTAAATTTATTCTGAAAGGACAAATTGGGATGGGAATCCCAGCAAGCAATGAATAATATCCCAACCCTTGGTTTTAGTTTCTACACAGGTTTTATGGCTATTAACCTAAACCCAAATATAGGTGGAGATGAATTCTAACATATGAACATATGTAAATCAAACCAAACCTTCTTTCACTAGTGGAAACTCAAGCTCCAATTTTGACTGAATGTTTCAGATAGAATCTCTTTAACAATCCCTTCTTAGCAGTGGAATAGGATTTATGTTAAGCATTTACAGGATATCTCATGTGACATTTTTCCTCTTTATTTCTTGCTACCATGATCAGGGTGGGATGTCCCTTTCTGACATTGTTTTTGTTGTTGTTCTAGACATTTCCAAAAGGTCACCATTGAGGAGTCAGTGAGCTCCTAATTTTTTATTTGAAGGTAAGGGTGTTCCCACATTTCAAGCCATTTGTACCAAGAAGCCTGCCCTTCACAACCACAGAGAAGAAAGTTGCTATTGGAGGTATAATAACACACTTCTATATCACAAAATGTGTGATTAACTGGAGTTACAGCAAATGCATGAATCCTGGGTCACCTGTGAATGTACTAGGCAATTTGTAGTCAGTTATTCTACTTTATTTATTTATTTTAAATGAAACAAATAGATCTACTAAAACAATAAGGAAACTGTTATGTTTTGGAAAGAAAGAAACTATCTGTTTTTATTTTCTTAATAATTTTTATCAATGTATAGGGTGGGGGCACATGTGTATTTGACACTAGGCTCTGTAACTCATTAATTGTATGATCTTGGAGAAATCACTTAACTCTCATGTTCAGGTTACTCTCCTACTTGAAAAAAAAAAGGAAAATATTAATTCTCATCTTTTAGAGGCATCTTGGGATTCAATAAGATAAGTTGCAAAGCCAGAACTCTATAACCTACAACTTATAATATTATTATATTCATGGGCCTAAGGATTATGATTTTCATTTTACACACACACACACACACACACACACACACACACACATATATATTTGTATGTGTGTGTAGCTTGAGCTCCTAGCTGGTTCCCCTTCTACTACTATTCAAAAGTATTTATAATCAATCTCGTTTTTCTACCTTAATTCCCATCTTTCGTGTATTCTAGTATATTGACCTCTTTTCTCTTTTTAAATGAAGATAAACCATTTGCCGCTTCATGAACTTCTCAGTTTTTCTCTCTTAGGAATGTTTTCAGCCCAACTCTTAACATGGCTGAACCCTTCTTATCTATGAAGATTCAGCTCAAAAGTCACCTTCTCAAAGAAGCTTCCCTGGACCACCATATCTAACCTAGTTCCACCCCTGTCACTCTTCATCACATCACCATGACTATCAACGTTATTACAATATGAAATTTATGTTAAAATGTATATCATCTGTCCTCTCCTCATTTAGACTATAAGCGCTAGAATGGCAATGATCAATTTTGTGAACAGTGTCCTATCTACAGAGGCTAGCACAATGCCAGCATATAATAGTTGCTCAATAAATATTGGTTGAATGAGTGTATTTTTCTTTTGTTTGTTTGTATTTGCTTTTTTTACTTACACAGATTGTTGATTTCTTTTGAACCATATTTGCCTCTGCCTCTCTTTCTTTCAAAGAACACTCATATTAAGCCTATTATTTGCAGAACAGGATATCATCTACTTGGGTTTCAAAGATCAACAGGATACATAGTTACAGCTCTACAGTTCATCTAGGAGAAGACAGACAGGCATTAAGGACCAACATAACAAGTGCCGGAGGAGGAAACACAGGCTTGGGGGTTGTGCAAAACTTCACTGAGGAATTGCTCTCTGGGTTCAGGTTTGGCCTTAAAAGATGATAGAGCCCTTCATAGTATCTAAGGAACGGAATGGATTTTTGAACTGAAGGAAGTATGTGTGTAGCTAATCACATGGCTGCATGAAAAAAGAGGGTGTGTTGCTGCAGCAGTGATTTGTTTGGTGTGGCTGGAGTGTGAGCTGTGAGGAGGGGCAGAAGCACAAGATGAGTTTGAATAGATAGGGTGGAGTCCATCACAAAATACCTTGAATGCAGGCCTAAGGAGGTTGTGTTTATTCAAGGCCTTGGGAGGCCTTGAACTCTTGTTCCTCTGATTCTCTTGCCAGGAGTGTGCTATTTTTTTTTGTTTTTCCTGCCGCAGATTTTATGTTGTATTATTATTTTTTAAATCACTTTAAGTCTTCCTCATTTCTCTTAGTCTATAGCATTGGTTCACAGCTGGGGATGATCCTGCCTCTCGGGGATATTAAGAATGCCTAGAGACATTTTTGATTGTTACAACTAAAGGAGTACCACTTTTAGTACTCACTCTTGTGGGTAGAGCCCAAAGATACTGCTAAACATACCATGATGCACAGGATGGTCCCCACCACAAAGAATTATCCAGTCCAAACTATCGGTAGTGTCAAGGTTGAGAAACCCTGATCTATAGGGATTCATGCTCTCCTGACTTGTGTAATCATTTAATAGCAGATCAGGGACCATGCTTTATCCCTCTGAGTCCTCAGTTCAGAGAACTGTCTCTGTGTTGGATGTACACTGTGCACTTACAGACTAGGGGTGATAGAGCACCTGCTTCTGTCTCAATGGTGTCTTCTGAGGATGGGGAACCTCTCTCTACATGACTCGTAATTTGCCTTTAGTAAGTCCTGGGTGAGCAGTCACTGTGTATCTGAATATTTTGTTAAAGAACCAAACCCGAGGCTGAAAAGCAGAGATTCTGCTACTAAGTATATACTGTGTATCTGGAACAGCAGTTTTTTAAGAGCAGAGAGTCTTCCCTCTCTCTCTTAATGTTCTTTTTACCCACAACAACAAAAGCATGCCTGTAATCATGGTTAAGAGATAAACCGCTGGTGAAACCTGTATCACATTCTCTATATAGCTTGGTTTGACCAAAGAATAGGACAATGATGTTTGATATCAGAGAGTTGAGAGGTGGCTCTGAATGTCACTTAGGAAACTTCACTGTGGCCACGTACACCTGAAGAAAGGCTGCAGAGAGAGTAAGCCATCCACAAGGTGAGTATGGCAGCCTGGTAGGATGCAGGCTGTCCTCCCATAACTTTGGAAACTCATTGAAACAGACCCAAGACAAAATTGTGAAGGTCTTTCCTTTCAATGAAACGTGGTAGTAGGGAAAAAAAAAATCACCAGCAAGGAAACTACAGAGAGACACAATCCTGTTTACCAAAGAAGCATCTGGATTCTCGGTTAGTTACCAGGAATTTCCTTGCAAGAGCAGGTAAAGAGTTTGGTGATGCAAAGAGGAAATCTTATGGGAGTTTGAAGGCAGGGTGACATACGAGGGGTGGATCAATGAGAAAAGCTCATTGTGACCAGTTCCCACCCTAGTGAAGTTTCAGTATAGAAAGGTAAGTATCAGTTGTCTTAACGGAATCTCCTTTGGGACTATAGAAGCAATGGGTGTTCTTTATATAATGAAAGACTGGCAGGAAATTATTAGGCTGAATTTGGCATCAAAACTTTGGTAATGGGCTTCCCTGGTGGTTCAGTGGTTGAGAATCTGCCTGCTAATGCAGGGGACACGGGTTCGAGCCCTGGTCTGGGAGGATCCCACATGCCGCGGAGCAACTAGCCCCGTGAGCCACAACTACTGAGCCTGCTCGTCTGGAGCCTGTGCGCTGCAACAAGAGAGGCCGCGACAGTGAGAGGACTGAGCAACGCGATGAAGAGTGGCCCCCACTTGCCACAACTAGAGAAAGCCCTCGCACAGAAACGGAGACCCAAGATGGTCCCCACCACAAAGAATTATCCAGTCCAAACTATCGGTAGTGTCAAGGTTGAGAAACCCTGATCTATAGGGATTCATGCTCTCCTGACTTGTGTAATCATTTAATAGCAGATCAGGGACCATGCTTTATCCCTCTGAGTCCTCAGTTCAGAGAACTGTCTCTGTGTTGGATGTACACTGTGCACTTACAGACTAGGGGTGATAGAGCACCTGCTTCTGTCTCAATGGTGTCTTCTGAGGATGGGGAACCTCTCTCTACATGACTCGTAATTTGCCTTTAGTAAGTCCTGGGTGAGCAGTCACTGTGTATCTGAATATTTTGTTAAAGAACCAAACCCGAGGCTGAAAAGCAGAGATTCTGCTACTAAGTATATACTGTGTATCTGGAACAGCAGTTTTTTAAGAGCAGAGAGTCTTCCCTCTCTCTCTTAATGTTCTTTTTACCCACAACAACAAAAGCATGCCTGTAATCATGGTTAAGAGATAAACCGCTGGTGAAACCTGTATCACATTCTCTATATAGCTTGGTTTGACCAAAGAATAGGACAATGATGTTTGATATCAGAGAGTTGAGAGGTGGCTCTGAATGTCACTTAGGAAACTTCACTGTGGCCACGTACACCTGAAGAAAGGCTGCAGAGAGAGTAAGCCATCCACAAGGTGAGTATGGCAGCCTGGTAGGATGCAGGCTGTCCTCCCATAACTTTGGAAACTCATTGAAACAGACCCAAGACAAAATTGTGAAGGTCTTTCCTTTCAATGAAACGTGGTAGTAGGGAAAAAAAAAATCACCAGCAAGGAAACTACAGAGAGACACAATCCTGTTTACCAAAGAAGCATCTGGATTCTCGGTTAGTTACCAGGAATTTCCTTGCAAGAGCAGGTAAAGAGTTTGGTGATGCAAAGAGGAAATCTTATGGGAGTTTGAAGGCAGGGTGACATACGAGGGGTGGATCAATGAGAAAAGCTCATTGTGACCAGTTCCCACCCTAGTGAAGTTTCAGTATAGAAAGGTAAGTATCAGTTGTCTTAACGGAATCTCCTTTGGGACTATAGAAGCAATGGGTGTTCTTTATATAATGAAAGACTGGCAGGAAATTATTAGGCTGAATTTGGCATCAAAACTTTGGTAATGGGCTTCCCTGGTGGTTCAGTGGTTGAGAATCTGCCTGCTAATGCAGGGGACACGGGTTCGAGCCCTGGTCTGGGAGGATCCCACATGCCGCGGAGCAACTAGCCCCGTGAGCCACAACTACTGAGCCTGCTCGTCTGGAGCCTGTGCGCTGCAACAAGAGAGGCCGCGACAGTGAGAGGACTGAGCAACGCGATGAAGAGTGGCCCCCACTTGCCACAACTAGAGAAAGCCCTCGCACAGAAACGGAGACCCAACACAGCAAAAATAAATTAATTAATTAATAAACTCCTACCCCCAACATCAAAAAAAAAAAAAAAAAACTTTGGTAATGAAGAATTAGTATAACAAGGAACATTTACAAGATAAATGGTTTATTGTCATAAATTACTAAAAATCCACCTAGTCGTGGAGCTGAAAACTGGGGACACAGAGATGGGTCTGGCGAGACATGACATTCTGTCTTATTTGGTAATCTCTGTCCAAGCTAATCCTTTTCACTCTCCTCGCCTGGACTGTTCATCAGCTTCACTGTGTAACCTGGGCTAGTTTCTGAGCTACAGACCCGAGAGCTGGTGTAATATTTCTCTAGGCAAACCTCTGGGTGGTCTTTTCTTGTGCAGAGAGAAAAGCAGATAGCAGGAGGCTTTCCAGATTGCTTGTGCAAGCATCAGTCTTCAAAGGAAAATGACCCACCTGGGAGGACAAGACATTTCCAAGAGGCAAAGGGAAGCAGAATCCTGAGGTCAGGCGAGCCCAGGACGGAGGTCTTGCCCTGTAACAGCTGCGCCGTTGAATCGGCTTCCACTTTTGGCTGGGAAGATAATTTTTTGTATGCTAATTTCTTGGCATTTTTTCACATGAAATATATCAATGGAGAAAGTGAAAAAAAAAAATTGTGTCTAAAATGCAAACTTCTTAGATTTCGGATGCCCTGAACCATAAATGATTTTTAGCTTTTAAAGTTTGCTTTTGTTCCTTTTCAAAAGTATTTTTGGCCTGATGTCAGAGGAGAGATGCTAATTGTGTAAACTGTTGAATCCAGAAAAAGATTTCCAAGTCTCTTCAGGCATTTCAAATACAGAGCCACACACTGCCTGTAATAAAATAATTATGATCATGTTTAAGCTGAATCAAATTATCAGTCACTCTACATTGATAAATTCCTATATTCACTTTTGAAATATAACGTATTAGTAGCATTTTCTTAGCGTTCAGGGCCAGTAATATGGAGACAGTGAAACTCTTAGCACCAGGGTAAGGTTAACAGTCTCACACTGTGGCTTTCTTTAGTCATTCAGTAAACGTGGAGCACTGTTTATATCAGGCAGCATGCCACACGGTAAGTACCATGGACTAACTTTTCACAACTGAGTAAAGGCATGTGGGGATAGGAGAAAATGGGAACGATTGCATTGACAATAGTGCATGATCCTCTACTAACTTCTGTTCTCATTTATAGTTATTCCCAATACACAAGTCAGTACAAAACTCCCTTTGTGTAAAAGAAATTCAAATGAGAGTGGGTAAGTGGCTCAGTTAAGGGCCTGTCCTTGGCAGAGAGAAGATTCAAATTCCTAACTCTAAGTGTGTAGTCCCGTGTCACATTTCCATACTTCTTGAACTCAACAGCAGGCTTTAACTGACATTGTTTGGGAAAAGCAGCTCTGTCTTGGAGGAAACGGCCCTGAATTTTTCCTTGCTGCTGACTTTTAATTGCTGACTCTCAACTGTATCCTCAGACTTTTACACCAGTGTCCTGGATATGGTGGTGAATGGTAATGCTGGTGCTGGTGGTGTAGGGCATGTTAGAAGGAACCTGAGGCATGAACTAAAAAAAAAAAATTACTTTCATTAGGCTTATTGGAAGGATTGAACTGAGGTAACCCACGTAACGTGCTCAGTATCTGGTAGGTGGTGGACCCTACAATCGTTATCTATTACTATCTGTTAACACAGGTCAAGAGCGCTAGAGATTTGAGAATCAAGATTTTCTAATCAGAGTACTCACAAGTCTAATCATTTTAGGTGGCTTGGGAAAGGAGTTTTCTCAGATCAAACTATAAGAGGTAATGACTCTGGCTTAGGACAGACACTGGGAAAGAGAAAACATAAGCGGACAGAGACCTTCTCCAGGCTTGAGATAATGATCGTACTTCACCTGAGGAGGAAGGTTTCCCGAGCTATAAATTGATGTTCAGTCCAAGAGTCACTCAAAATATCATTTAGCTCTTTAGAAGGATTTCACCCTTTAAAGAAAAGGAGGGTGACAAACAGACAGAGCTGGTCTTGTGAAGAGTCTAAAAATGATGTGTCTGCAGCTCACGAGAAGTGTCAAAATGATAGCATGAGTGTGTCCTCCTCTCTGTCACCTGGCCAGGTGACTTGTGGGATGATGCTATCAGACAGGTCGGAGATAGGCAGAAGGGGGAAAATAACTATCCACTAAAAGAGATTGGAGGGGTCCTGTTTATCAAATGCTCTTTGTGGGAATAAGCTGGCTCTACAAATATAGTTCCTCAGCCGTGTCCTTTGTTAGAGACATTATGCGTTGGAAAATAATCTGGCTTTCATTTGGGGAGTGTGTGGCTACACTGATATATGTTTTTAAGAACATTTAGCTTTAATGTCAGTGAAGGATGCTAACTCTGGGGTTCTAATCAAGAGCATCCTTGAATTACCATATGCTTCATTTCTAATCACTTGGTCACTTCCCTTTCTCTACCCACCCATCCAGATTGAACTGGCTGAGAATGGTATGCGTTCTTTATTAAAGTTTGTGGAATTCTTCTAAGGAGCATGGATCATTAGCAGTGAATACTGCTGTTTCATTCTTAATTCTGGTGCATGTTTCTCCTTGTGCACTGTTTGTAAATCCTGTGGTTGGCCTAGTATGGACTACACTAAGGCAGTATCCGTATTCTGGGTATTCATAGTCTAGGAAAAAAATAAAACAACACCATAAATGTAATGCAGAGTAAGCTAAGTAATTCAAGTTAGGTAAATGGAAAGTGCTTAGAAAGTTGAGAGGAAAATGAAGTCCCAGAACTAACTTCCTTGACCTAACCCATTACAACGAGCATTGCTGGTCCTGAAATCTCCAAGCACCATGGCCAAGGGGCTAGATGTAATGTACTAGTTCTAGGCATTTGGAAATCATCAGGGAATAAAATAGATGAAGATTTTTGCTCTCATGGTTTTAAATTCCCGTGGGAGGTGAGGGTTGGGGATAGGCAATGACCAATATTCATAAATTATTTCTGACCTTGGTAAGACTTATAGGGAAAAAATAAAAGACAAACTTTCTCCAGAAGCTACTCTACATGAACTGGAATCATTTGGCTGGCCTGCCAAGCAGTAATGATCCTGCCCTTGCCACATGCTGTATATTATGGCTAGAAATAAAAAGGACTAATGGAATAAATAGATAGGTGACTAAATTATTTTATTTGGAAATACAGCTACATGGATGGATGCTCTATGCTATACTATTTGTGAATTACAAATAGAAAGACCGTTCATTGGCAGAGATACTCACATATATATGCATATGTATAAATCATGATGTTTCTGCATCTAGATCCAGAAAAATGAGAAAATAAGTAAGTTAACAATATACATAGAGGAATACCAATAAGGGTATAGATTCTGGCTTTCTCCAATTGTAAAAGCTGGTTTGACAATTTTTGATGAAATTGACCAGTGGGTTTAGTCTAACACCTGGCCGATTCAGTCAAAAATGTCAAAAATTCTGTGACTGAGCTGACAGCTGTTAGACCGACCGACTGGTCACTTCCATCAAAGCAGTAGAACCATTTGTGCTTGTAGATACATTTCAGACCCAATATAGAAAAAGAGAATTTGGGGAATTAGCACAAGAGTGGTCTCCTTGAGTACATTCTGACTCAGAGACTGGGTAATAAGTCATCAGCTTCTAACACCATTTCATTCAGTGGCAAATTTAAGTCAAAGCACCACCTGAAAAACAGTCCATAACCACAACTGGAAATAAATCAATGCTATCTGTCCTGACCCCCTTGCACAACTGACTATTATGACTTAGTTTATACTCTCCTAATAAAGCCCAAGTATTCAGGAAGCCAGTCTCAATGCTTCTGTTTTACAACAGATTAATTCCCATGAGGGTAATATTGAGGAGTATGGGTGAAAGAAATACACATTTTAATAAAAATGATAATCATGGCACATCATGCTCACAGATTAAGCAGAAAAATGTCCATTTTCAGTATTTTCAACTCAGCACTTTCTCTTCTCACCATGGTAATTTCTTAATGACAGAAAGAAGGCTCTTAGAATAAAACTTTGGGACTTAAAATAAGCTAAATATGCTTAAGTTCATCCTTTCTTTTATGTTTACTACGAACACACACAAGTGTGGAGGAATACCTTCCCCGTTTCTGGTCTGTTGTCCCGTGCTTGGTATTTAGCCTATGGGGACAAGTATGAATCTTAAACCATTGTGATAGCCCAGAAAATCCTCCCTGGACCCCCGTGGCCAGGAGACACGTGCATCTGCATAAAGTCTGCTCCATTAGAGACCAAAAGAGCCAGCCAGTCTCTCCCACAGTTTTGAGTTAACACTTGCCTTTGTGTCGCCCAGTTTTTTTTCTGAACTTGAAATCCAATTGGCCAACAATTAAAGCCAATTAGCACGTGAGGAAAATAAACCAAAGACTCTCCCCTTGCGTTTTCCATGGCCACTGAAAGCTGGTTAACTCAAGGCATTAGCATAGCTGTGTATCAGGCCAGGCATATAACAGAGACTCGTTGGCTTAAAGTATTAGAAGACTGGGGTAGCGGCTGCCACAGCAGAACCGTGTTATTCTGAGCTAACAGCTGCCAAACATTCTTAACAGGAGATGGGGCAGATGTCCAAGGACAATCAAAGAGAGAAGAAACTTTAAGCCAACGTTTGCCTATCTCATATTCTCTGCTTGATCCTCAGCCTCAAAGACGGTGCACAGCTGCTGCACCTCAAGGTCTGGAGGGCTGCTCCAACCCCCAGCTCCCCGACTCCCCCCACCACCATGTTTATTCTCTGAGACCGGGGGCCCAGCTTTCCAGTCAAGCCCCCCCTCGTGGGTCATCTTGCTGGAAAGAGTGGGTCTTCTCAGGGGCTTTTCGATTTTATGAACACTCAAAATATTTGGGTCAAAATTCCACAGCGTGTGGTAATCATAGGACTGGAGCTGAAAAAACCTCTACAGATCAATCCTAAACAGGGCAGCTGATCAGGAGACAAGATGTGTTTGGCCAAAGCAGGACGTTCTTAGATGTAAGAAATCATTGGTTCTAATACAAAGTGAAGAAAAGAGGAACAATCCACGTGAAATCTAAATGTTGCGGATTTGCTCTCAAAGCTGTAGACATTTTCTTTCATTGTTTCAATAACATAAGGAATATGGGGGCGAAAAGTTAGAGTACAGAAGTCCATTATGGATAAACAGACATCATACACATCTGGATGGAAAGCATTTACTAAAACATTGGCGTGTTGTCTCTCTTGGGGGAAGCAGGGGAGCTTCATTTTTCATCAGTGCTAAGAGGCATTTCATATCCCATAATACGGCAATATGCTTATTTGCTGAAATCCTGTATTGTTCTGCTTTACCCAGCAAAAATAGACAACTCTTTCATGTCATTAAACAATATCTGAGGTGAATTAAATAGTAGAATCTGCTCAAATGAAGAACCTGTGTAATTGTCAAAATTGTGACACACCCCGTGTTGTTCCATAGATGAGGAACAACTCAAATTTTATGTTTAAAATTTTTTAAAAATGTCCCTTGGAGGAACTTGTTGAGAGAACTAAGTGCTACGTGGTATTTTGCATGTACCATCACTTCTGATAAGTGATATGCACTCATCATATTGAATTGTAATTATGTGATCAAAACATCAACCCTAGTTCCTTCCCATGCCATGAGTCTCTAGGCAGATGTGCTGTCTTACATATACATTCGTATCCCAAGAACCAGGGCATAATACATGCTCAGTGTGTTTATTGAACAAATAAATAAAATGACATGAATGAAAAATTGAGCAGACTGAATCACACACCAAACCCATTGAAAATACATGCCAATAATACTCCTGTAATTGAGTTACCTATAGAAACAGAATGCTCTATTTTTCGTGGATTACCTGAAAAGTACTCAATATGAAATTGTTTCTCTTAAAAGCATGAATTAATTTGGAGTTCTTTTAGTTCAACAAAAATATCTATTTAAAAATAACTATTGGTATTAGAGAGGGTTTTAAAAATTACATTTATTTCTACCCGACAACTAGTTACAGGGATAACTTTCACACATACTACCACTGCAGGTGCAAATATTTAATTGTGTGTGCAAGCCAGGTGGAGGGGTGGCTCCTTTACTATGTGTTCAATTGTGTCTGTTCTAGTTGCCCCTTCAATTAGCCGTGGGTACAAAAAGCAGAGACCTAGATGAGGCCCCATTAAAATGAGGTCTATATATTCCACAGCCTTTTATCTGTGTTGTGCCTTTTGCATTTTATTTTAGTTGCTCCTAGCTGGGGCTCGGGGGAGTCACTTCGGCGAGCTAGTTAGCCAACAGCAGCTGGACTTCGCCTGATAAGAATTGCACACAGTTGCCTAGAAAATGGTCAGCTTCCCTCCATAAGTTTGGGCATTAAACAAGGATCTCTATTAAGAGCTGCACGGTTGGCTTCTTCTGAAGGTACTTGAAAATCATGTGAAGTTTTCCCCTGTGAGATCAGAACAGAAAAGTTTGAACAAAACACTTGAAACAGGCGGGCCTTCCTGATTGAACAGTCTTCATTATTTTCGCAGTTTCCATCACCCTTTGAGATTTTAAGTAACCGACTGGGTGACTGTCTGAGGGAAAGGACAATATTTGAGCTCTTGATTCTTTTTTTTAGCATAAAGAATTCGAAAGTCTATTTTGGGAGATAGAAAAATTGCATATAATAGTGTCTGAGAATCTACAGGGTTAAAATTTGATCGAAGCTGAGATTATGGAATAATCAACTTGACGTTGAGTCCAGCACATTGGGGAAGGGATTGGAGTGATGAAAACAACAGAAATGTGGAGTTGATGACTCTGAGTTCTAGTTTTCATTCCCTTGCTGTGTGACTTCAGACATGTTACTTAACATCTCTGATTGTCCATTTCTTCCCCTGTAAAATGAGGCCACTGTGGAGCCTTACCTCACAGGGCTGTATGAGGGCTAAAGAAGATGGACGTAAAGGACCTTATATAGTTCTAAGTCCAGGTTGCATGTTCCACAGAGAGAACTCCTTTGTCTCTATCAGGAGGAAAATAATGTCGAGGAAATTTCTGTTCAGCTATAAGAGGGAGAACTCAGGGGAGGGAACAGGCAGACATCCTGGACATATATCCAATTTTTACCCTTCAAGAGTTGATGACCATGCTCACGTCTTCAGTTGATGTATTATTGGATTTTTAGCTAGAGCAATAAATCACAGCCCTCTAAATCTTAACATCTATATTTTTAGGGAACTTAAATATGTTTCAATAATCTGGCATCATTCTATTTAAAATATTTTCCTCTGTCACTCCAGGCTGCTCATTCTTTGGGGAATGCAGTTTTTAAAATATTGGGTTTAAATTTTTCTTCATCATTCTATTTTTGCCTAGTTTTGAATATTCTTGTTATTTATAGTTGCTGATTTCTTCTGTTGCTTATAGGGTGTCATGTATCAAAGGTGATTTGAAGCTGTGTCTTCAAGTTCAAGGTCCCTAGTCGTAGTAACGCACACACACACACATCACACCACACCACACACAAGACACACCACCAAGGCTTTCCTGGGATTTTCAATAATCCATCATGATATCTTGGATGCATGAATGTGGTTCTTGTTGTCGGGGAGATGCTTGGCCTGGGCAAAGAGATTGTGGGAATGGTAACATTTGGTTGCTAAAGGAATATGACATAATTAATAATGATGTGTTCCCTGTGATATGCTGGGATGACCAAAGACGTGAGTCCAGCATCTAGGAAATTAACAATGACTCCTCCATTTGAAATCTGGGTAGTTATTTCTCCTGCCTGACTTGGATATCCTGGGGAGGGCTGTATATATCCCTTCTCTTAGTTCTTTGCTTTTTCTCTGTCTATAGATGATTTCAATGAGAGAGACTTAAATTCAGAAGAAAAAATAATTTGCTCACAGGACACTTTCAGATTGGTGGTAAAACCTGGGGTACAGATCATTCTCTTCAGGATGAATTCCAATTCCTCTTGAGCTTCTTGTCTTCTCTCTGGGATGGGGAAGGGTAGGTGTAAGTCCTGCTATAACAAAAAACCTGAGGCCATGTTCCGAGCTAAGGCACCACTCAGAACCTTCCAGCTAATTCACCAAACAATAGCAACGATTCCCACCCATTTTCCCAACTGCTGTCCTTCGGAGTTTGAGAATGTTTTTTCCAG